>NC_054397.1:26841559-27142961 GCF_017976425.1 Toxotes jaculatrix | reverse complement strand
TCAAGTTATTGATTTTTTTTGTTTTGTTTTTTTTCCCAACATTCAGTCCAAACATTTTTCTCTTGTATTAGCCTGAAAACAGCAAAAATGACTAAGAGGGCGTTTGTTGCAATAAAATGTTTTCTTTCTGATACCATTAGGCAGGAGAAAAACACATAGATGCACTTAATAGTGAATATTTATTTTTGACTTTTATTATTTATTGATATTTTTCTGCATAGGTGTAATTATACCATGACAGTCCGGCGCTGACAAATCCCCAATGTACCAAGTTTGTTTACACTTTTCTTCTTCTTCTTCTTCTCATTATTATTATTATTGTTATTATTATTATTGTTGTTGTTGTTAGCAGACACCCATGTCTTTAGGAGGAGGATGAGTGGGAGGGAGGGTTTGTGGAGCAGCGTTAAGGTTCCACTGTCGTGTCATGACTGTAAATGAACTTTTACTTTTCTTTCATTCTGCTGTTGAAGGGTTTGTTGTCATGGGAGATGCTTTTACGGGATGAAAACAACAATAAATAATACAACAGTTCAGATGCAAAGGATTTGTGCGTTTTGACATGTTACAAAAGCTCACAGTACGTTACATAATAATGTCTGTCAGATACCACTTTAAATGCAGCTGCAGGAGATTTACTTCCATGTTTGGGGTCATCATCCTGCTCCATCACCCAACTTCTGCTGAGCATCAGCTGCTGACAGTATCCTCTAAGACACTTCTAAACTGGTGAATTCATTTTCCCCTCGATGACGTAGAGCTGTCCAGGTCAGACATTACACTGCTGCCACATGACTGGCTGATTAAATAACTGCACAAATAAACAGATGTACAGGTGTCCCTAATAAAGTGCTCTGTGAGTGTACAGACCCATTTGTATCACACAGTTCATATGATGACCACATGATGGGGCCAGTGAGCAAAGGAATCTTCTTTTTTTTTTTCTCCAACATGTCAGCTTTTCAGGAGGAGGGGGTTCACACCATTTCTACCAAACCATGTGGACTCATCAGGTCTGGACTCATTTAGCAAGGCCTGTTCCATTAAAGTCAAAAGGTTTGTGCTTGCAAGGACATTCGGTCTGGTCCTCACAAGTTTAAAGGGCAGTTTGAGGTTTAAGACCTGGTTTTAGGGCTCAGGTCAGAGTCAGGTTTAGGTCAGAGTTAGGGTAAAGGGCTGGGAAATACATTATGTTAAAGAGTGTCCCCACAAGAAATGTAAGACGTGTGTCTGGGTGTGTGTGTGTGTGTGTGTGTTTTAAGGTCAGTAGGGTGGGTGGGTGAGACTTGAGCTCCTTTTATAGACATACTGTACACAGAGAGGGGGAGAGTCGGTGTGAGCACATGTGTCAGTTAATAGAGCTGCACACACACAGAAGGATACAACACTTTAAATCTACGAAAGAAGGAAAGAAAGCTTCAAGTGTCAAACACAATCTGACTTTCTCCTGTGAGCAAACAGAGCCGACGGTGAACCTCCACCATATAAACACCAGTCATCTACTGGAGCAGAACAACCTAAAGTAAGTAAAGTTGTTGGCTGTAAACATGTTGTGTAGTAATGATCGTTACATGTGGACAAATGAGAAGGTGTCCCCCTCTGAAAGCCTGTGTGGAGGACTTCATTACTTTAATGGCTGAGTGTGTAGCTGTGTGTCATTACTCTCTGGACTTATATGACTGTAGTAAAAACTGAATTAGGTTCAGTTGGTTTCCCGTTTTCGTGTTGTCGTCCTTTGTTCTGATGAACTGCAGGATCACTTTAACTGGACTCAGTCAGCTGTCCAACATATACAACATCTGAGAAGAAGCTCTGTGAGACACATGAGGGTGAGAGTTACAGATGGAAGTGTCCTGTAGCTTTTTGTCTAATTTAGCTTCTGGCTACAAGTATTGGTGATGTGTGAGTCTGTGTGTGTGTCACTTTGACATTTATTAACACAACTGAGAAAAGCTAACATCAGCAGGTGTAAATCATTTATTCTGGTGTAGTTTTTCTTTGGTCTTTGCTAATCAGGACAAATATTTGCGGGACGTGCTCAGACTGTTTAATGTAACAATCCTGGACATTGTTATAGACTTAAATCTATATTTTGCTTTTCTCTGGTTTCACATGGTGACAAACTGCTACAAACATGTTACACAACGAAAGAAGCTCCTTCAGGCTGTTTACCACCTTAGAATAATTTGTCAGCACAACACAGAGTGAGGGTCAGCACTGTGTGAATGCAGTGTGACGGCCAGCGTGTCCTGGAGGAGCCCACACACACACACACACTGCAGGTGAAGTGATGTGCTGGATTTAAAGAGAGGTGAACTCCTGATGTCGCGTCTCTTTCATTCAGCATCTTTCATCTGTCTCCCGGGCTTTACCTTCCATATTCAAAGTTAATTGGTTTTGTCTTTCATCTCTCAATCATAACGCTCTCTCTCTACATTCTAGCTGTGATCTCTGCTGTCTGTAAGCTCATTTTGCTACCACAGCATCCAGGGCTTTTAAGAAATGGTGTTTGTTAAAGGTTGCTAAAATACTGAAATGCTGAATGAACAACTACTTTACATTTCTTTATCAAAAAAGTCACATGACATACTGCTGAGAGAGGCTATGTTCCATGGCTGCATGTTTAGGTATTAGAGTAGCTACAAATGTCAATGTGATTTTGAATGAGGTTTTCTTTCTTCCATGTGGGTCACTAATGGGGCCAAGGTGACAGTGTGACATCGCGTGATTTTCCATCAGGCCCCACATGGAGCCCTTATTGTGTTTGTGAACATTATGATGCCTCATGGTTTTGTGCACGTCATGTTTTAAAGCAGCCAAGTGATGATTACAGGATAAACTAACACTAACTAACAGTCACCAGGAGCTCCTGGTCATATCAGAGCACGTGAGGCTGTGGCAGCTGAACCACTGTGTGTTCAGAGTGTGAAAGGATGCGTTTTATTTCTTATGAAAGTTTTCATTTTTAGGAGTATGACTGTTTTTTTCCTCTTTAAAAAGTGACATAGTCTGACTTTTACTGGGAATTCTGGGAGACAGTCCTCTCCAGGTTTATCATCATTCTACGTGGCTCCTGGATAGGACATATATTTTCACAGTGAAATCATTCACTATATGTATAGTACATGTATAGAACAGCCTCAGATAGAGAAATACAGCAGCACTAGTCAACCAATCAATCGATTGATTGATTGACAGAAAATCAAATGGAAAGTACACACACACACACACACACACAACAGGAAGAACAAAGCTGGAAGATGGAAATGATCTTACACTTACGTTTGTTATGTTCACAATCACAGGTGAATTACTACTCACTGTGTTATGTCATGCTGAATGTTATGCCCATTAATTATACTGTAAGGAAATCCAGGTTTTAAAGAGTGTGTTCTGCAGTGCTGTTTGAGCTTTTATTGTGAAGCAACTACAGGAAGTGTTGTAACTGTAGTTACTTAGGAGGGATTCCATTACAGGGAGGGAGAGAGAGCTCTGCTATTTCCTTGGTCAGCAGGACTCCCAGTGTGCAAACATGTGCCTTATACAGGTTGAGTCACTGCTTTCTAAAGCCACACACACACACACACACACACACACCACACAAGTTTTAAATTCAGTACTTCAAATATTTACACACCCATAGCTGGGACGAGAACTGGGATCATTGATTTGTAGTTCAAGCTGAACATTTCTGTGTGTGTGTGTGTGTGTGTGTAGGTGTAGGTGGGTGCACATGGGTTACATCAGTGCGTGACACCTGATAGCTCCAGCTACCCCTGAAGGTCACGTGGGGTCAAGCTTCTCCCTCTTTGGTCTCATCTTCCCGTCCCCTCACTCATACTTCCCTCGCCTCCTTTCAGGTTTCAGGAGAGCTCCCACGCTCACATCACGTGCTGTGTGACTCCAAACACTGCGTTTTACTCAGTGATGGAGTTTAATGGTGACAAAACACTCACAGTTTTACATTCAGTATTTTTCACAAAAAAAAAAACTGTTATGTGAATCCCTGGGCTGACATTCCTATTCCTCCTCACTGACTGATACACAGCAGCAGTGCTAATGACAAATCGATATTGATATCGATGTAACTTTTCCTGGTGCTTCAGTGCCACCAACTGTCCCTGAGTGGAACAGCGTAAAATCAGGAGTGTCCAAACTGTTCCACAAAGGGCCATGTGGCTGCAGGGTTTTGTTCCAACCAATGAAGAGCACACAGTTTGACCAATCAGCTGTCTGAAGACTGAGATCAGTTGATTAAATGAGTCAAGTCTGGTGTGCTGCTGCTTGGTTGGAACAAAAGCCTGCAGCTTTGTGGAACAGTTTGGACACCCCTGGCGTAAAACCCATGAAGCCCCCCTTCTGATGGACATGGCAGATGTAAATTCCACTTTCATTCGTTATCACGTTGGGACTGGACATGCAGGCCAGCAGCAGACTGACTATGTTTTATTACAATTTCATTTTACATCCCATCATCAGCCATTGGTTCTAGCAGTATCTGATGATACTGAAGCATCTTCTGTGTATTGTGTAACCTGCATGAAAACACTGCTGTACAGTGCCACAGCTGGAACACTTAGAAAGTGTAGGTGAGGAGTTTAGTCTTCTGCTTGGGGATACTTTGGAGGAGGTCCTCCAAAGTATACTCTAATGGGACACTATGGTAATAAAACAAGGTGGTGTAAAGTAAGGATTTGTTGTACTTAGCCATTCCCAGCCCCCTGTTGTTTGGTGGACTAATGTTTTCCTCTTACATATTTCCTGTTCCTGTGTGTCTCCAGCTGTCATGGCTCCCAGCTTGGCCCAGGCGTACAGGAGGAGGTGGTGGATGGCCATCACAGCCATCATAGAGAACCTGCTCTTCTCTGCTGTTCTGTTGGGCTGGGGCTCTCTACTCATCATGCTGAAGAACGAAGGCTTCTATTCTCATGTTTGTACAGGTAAGACCACCATCCAACCAGTTCTCCTGCTGGTCTCCATTTTGCCTTGTCCCTGAACCTCTGCTATTAACTATTGTGTTCATCAAGTTCATTTGTGTTGTCAATGTTGGAACGTCTTTGAGGCCAAGAAGAGTGGATGCATCTAAGAAACAGACAAGATGAACTTCCAACAAATTATAACCCATTTACCTCTGACCCTGGACACGGGCTGATGTTGTTGTGCCTATGTTGTGTTTCTTTTGGTGTTCTCTGTGCAGTGAGGAAGAGTTGTGGCAGCCTGAGCAGCTGCTGAGGCCTCTGTCTTTATTTAAAACAGTTTACATTCTCCTGACTTGCTTTTTTCTATGACCCTGTCCAGAGAATAAGACTGTCAGCACCAACGTGACTTCCTCGGGGAGCGGTCACTGGCAGAGTTGTGTGGAGCAGGAAGAGATTTTGAATCTCGGCTTCACCATTGGCTCGTTCCTCTTGAGTGCAGCCACGTTACCCCTGGGCATCTTGATGGATAGATATGGGCCACGCCCACTAAGGCTCATTGGCAGGTGTGACAGACAGGGCTTTAATGAATTGCTTTGATTCTATGTGTATCAATTTTTAAAATACTGAAAATACTGAAAATGGCAGTGATACACACTCCACGTATGTTCTGACGTCCTGCACCTGTTTGTGTCTCAGTTCATGTTTCGCAGCCTCCTGTGCGATGATAGCTGCTGCTGCATACAACCCTGAAGGTGAGTCAACACTAAACCTTGAATCAACGTTTGCTTGTTTTGATCCAATCCCACTATTGCGACATCCTAGTTTTCCCACAGATATACAGTAATTAAAGGAGAATTCCATCGTTTTACAACGTGGGCCTTATTTTTGTAGTTTTGCCATCATTCATGTCAGTTATGGTGATCACCTGAGAACACTGCAACGTCTTTACGACCGACTCCAACTGGACAAGGAACTCAAGCAGTCAGATGATGAAACAGGCCATAAACACATCTCCAGTTTAACCAAAGTAACTTGGAAAATAAAGCCTGATGTTATAATAGTTTTCTTTGCAATCAGAAATTCGTACATATGAGGTGTGATCATATGATGTGGGAATGATAGACAAAGGCACAAAACTTAAGAGCCTTAAGAGAAAAAAAGAATTTACCTTGAAATTTTATTGGAGCTGATGGTATTCTTCATTTGTTCCATCAGTGTTGTCTGTCCTCATCTTCTTGGCTGTCTCCTTCAATGGCTTTGGAGGAATCTGCCTGACCTTCACCTCACTCACAGTATGAATCACACTCACATCCATGGACTCACACATGTATACACACTTTGTGTCCCATGTTCATCCCATAAAGGGATGCCATAAAGGGATGAACATGGTCAGCAACAATACTCAGATCTCTGTTCTTGGCTGACAGGACTGGAACCTGACGTGGTCTCTACTGTTGTAGTTCATCCACCTCAAGGTGGGACGTGATGTTCATCCTGAGAAGCGTTTCTGCTCGCTACAGTAGTAAAGAGTGGTTATCGGAGTTAGCGTAGCCTTTCTGTCAGCTCCAACCAGTCTGACCTCTGACCTCTCTCATCAACAAGGTGTTTCTGTCCTCAGAGCTGCTGCTTCACTGGATGCTTTTAGTTTCTGGCTTCATTCAGAGTTAAACTCTAGAGACTGTTATAAATTACAATCCAGCAATCACATTAGATGTTCACTGTTTAAAGATACACCAAATAATTTCATTATATCCAGAATGGGTAAGATCACCATGAGTAATGTAAAAGGTGTAACCCACAAAGAATTATCACCCAAAGCAATTCCTCTCACCTCTACAGAGCGTTTTAGATTCTTTATGCTTATTGTGTATGTGCAACTTAACTGTAGGTTCAGTCTACAGCAACAGGAAGCTGCTTTCAGTTACAAACCTCTCATTAACCCTGTGTATGTGACCTGCCCAGCACCAAATGGCAGACTAACAAAGACATCATCTAGCTGATGAACACAGTGGATGCATTTAGCAGCCAAAAACCCATATGTTGTCTTCTTAGGAACTGGTGGAGACCAAAGTAGAGCTAAAAGTAGAGTAAACTGTAGGACAAGGACATGGGAAAAAGGTCCCTGCCGTCTGGGCCTTCTGTCCTGTCTGGGATGTTGCAGCGGGACATTCACACCTGCTGTGACCCCACAGACAGGGGCATGGCCAGGAGTGTTTCATGTTTGATGGTTTGGACCTACAGAGCAGAGCAGCAGCAGTTTTCTGACACCACATCCATAAAGTTGTGTGTTTGTGTTGCAAACTGTGTTGCAAACTGTGTTGCAAACTGTGTTTCTGGTTGTGGCTGCATCGTGAGTTGTGTACCTGTGATTCTAAGCACATGTTCCACTTTGCGTGTGTGTATTTTGGAAAGCAACACATGTTGTTCCACTCGTTCTAAATTCTGCTGCAGCTTCTCAGCCAATCCAAAACCTGGATGGTCAACACACCCTCCCACAGCCCTGTCCCCTTGTCCCCGGACTTGACATTGTCATTTTGGCTTCGCTGCTGTCGTTCCTGTTCTGGTGTTTGCGTGTGTGTTGTGGTGTGTGTTACCTTGGTGATAAAACTACCTGATGTAAACAGTACACGTTCCCAGATAACCTACCTAGCTGCCAACACTTTTTTGTGCTGTGTCAACTTTGGCGAGGCCGTTTACAGTTTAATAGAGTGATTGAGCGGAGCCATCAGTGGTGTTTTAATCTTCAAACATACAACAGAGTTTAAGTTTAAAATCTCATATTCCCACAGATCTGATCATGGGTCAGTATTATCCCATCTTAGTTTAACGTGATAACATTTGTTAATCACCCCTAAACACAAAGTACAGAGACTGATGGTAATGTCATCATTGCTGTGCAGGTATTTGGTCATAAACCAGCATTTTGGACAAACTGAAATTTCGACCTGATGATAGCACTCGATGAAAGGTCAGGGGAAACTGAATATGACTCATTAAGTGTGATTCACCTGTGCCACTGACTAAGTGATAGTACAGCATGTTGCTGATCTGACTGAATAGCCAACTTTTGTCCCGGGGGGGCCCCTGACAGGTTAATCTGGCCATGCTGCTATTATACGTCAAAACAAAATGTCTCATTAAATTTGTTCAGGTTAAGTTAAAGAGCTCATATATGACCTGAGAAATGAATTCTATAATAATTATGTGATTGATCAGAATTTTTTCCTGACGGCTAATACTGGCTAAACGGAACAGACACACAGACAGACTGGGCAGACAAACAGACGGCTCAACAGGAAGGAGGTCACACAATGAGAGTTTATGTTTTTTCGCTGATGCAATGTTTGACAGAAACAGGGTAAATGGAATTTTGATCACTTATCTCACCCTGATAGTAGATTCAGTGGAAGAGAGAAATCATGACTGAGAGTAAATGATTATCTTGAGATAATACAAATTCTGGCTCAGTATTACGTCTATTAAATCTTTGTTAAAGCAGTATGATTCATATTGTATATAGTACAGTTGTTTTTGTCTATTATTTCAGATGGAAATATGAGCACATAGCCACTGGGCACATGCGTAATATTTATCCAGAAATCAAAGAAGATCATAATTTTCCAGTTAACACAATCAGAAAGTACTTTATTAGAACCTGGTTCCAGGAAAGCTTTTATCAGCTGGCTGTGGAATATGTCATATGAGTGGAAACAGAAGCTGAAAAATACACAAGCAGAGTCCAAAACATCCCCGTCAAACAACACAAGTGGTTGTGTTTTTGAGGTCCCGGTGTGGGACGTACTGCTGGTGATATTCTAGAATAGAAATGAACAGACATCCAAAACATCTGATGTGAGCAGTGAGTTTAAAGTGGGCATGAAGGCCTGTGGTGTGAACAGAAGCCACGTGCAGCAAGCTGTGTGACTGGCAGAGCTCCAGCTGCATCTATCATTAGAGTGAGTGTGTTGACATACACACACACACACACACACACACACACACACACACACACACACACACACACACACACACACACACACACACACACACACACACACACACACACACACACACACACACATACCAAAACCTACCATCTGCACAACCAGAGAATGTTCACATGCACACACCCACACACGACAAGTTGTCATGACAAAAAAGTTGGAGGACAGTTTGACAGGGGCTGTAGAGAGTGCTGCTGGTCTATGTGTGTGTGTGTGTGTGTGTGTGTGTGTGTGTGTGTGTGTGTGTGTGTGTGTGTGCGTTTCAGTGTTGTGGCTTTCATACACCTTTCTGCCACGACATTAAAACAGGTTCTTGGCGTCAGTATCGCAGCGATGTAAGAATCAGCAGCACCGCCTGCTGGTTAATTCTTGAAGTGCACTTGAATCTCTGGTGATGTTCATTAGTTTACACGTAACAGCTGTTTATTGTCTATTTATTTCAGTCAGTGTTTACATTGTTTATTGCTTTTTACAAAAAGTTTATACAAAAGTCTTTTACATCCACTCTTTACTGATAAAGACGGCAGCATTGTTCATTTATTCATTTGATGTAACAGAAGTTTTCTTTACCTTTAACCTTTCTCTCTTTCAGCTGCCAAACATGTTTGGGAACATACGATCAACCATCCTGTCCCTGATGATCGGCTCCTATGCTTCTTCAGCGGTCACCTTCCCTGCCGTCAAGGTGCTCTCTCTCTCTCTCTCTCTCACACACAAAAAAGCCTGTTTAAAGGAAGAAAGAAAAAATGGAAAAAGGAGGGGAGTGGAGGGATAAACAAAAAAAAGAGGGAGCTAAAAAAATGAATGAATCAGAAGAAGGAAAAGCAAAGAAAGAAGTGTACAAAGGGGAACAGAAGGGAGTGGCAGGAAATAGAAGAGAATAAGGGAATAAGCTGCAGTGGGATTTCACTGATGATTCAGCAGCAGTTCAAGTTAAATATCAGAATGATGCAACACGATGATGTGCACTTCTTTTTCAAATATTTCTCCCTTTCTACCCCTCTCCTCTAATCATCCCTTTCCTCATCCATCTTTTATCTGTCTATGTCTCTCTCTCTCCTCACCTGTCTTCCTCCCAACCAAACCCTCCTCTTCCTCCCTGTCTTATGACTCCAGTTGATCTATGACCTTGGCGTGTCGTTCAGAGTCATCATGTGGGTTTGGTCTGGTATGGCCTGCCTGGTCTTCCTCAACTGCTTCCTAAACTGGCCTTCTGAATCCTTCCCTGCACCTGAAGACATCCGATACACGTCAGTACACCGCATATCTTATAGTCACGCCTGTCTACACATGAGAACACACACAAACAAACACAAAGTACTATGCAAAGGGTAGAGCAGAGCTGAAAACAGCTTCCTGCTGCAGCTGGAGAGGCGGTCAGTGACAGTGGACAAATGGGTAAGTGAAGACTGGTGGACAAAATGCAAGCCTGTTTCCACGTTGGACGCTCCATGACTTTTGAAAGGAGACATTCAGTAAAGCAATCAAAGATGTAATATCATTTTTTCACCCAGCAGGTTCAAATGTTTGTGTTACTTCTTGTATACAGTATCTTGCTATACATGACATTTCTTTCTCTTCTTTCGACAGTAAAAAGGTGAAGCTGAGAGGGGTGGTGACAGAGGACAATATGACTGGAGACAGGAACATCAATCATGTGACCATCATGGAAGACACGATGGGCGGCAGGATGCCAGAACCTGAACAGACAGACTCCCAAAGCACAGCCCAGGGTGAGGAATATCACTGTTAACATTACATTTGTGATGTTTTGAAATGTGTATATTTCTGTGAAACAAGAAATTGACAGGTTTCCAGCATGTTTTTCTTCTTGACCGGGTGGAAAAGCCTGTGAACAGCATTTAGATCACTGTTTTTGTAATGGTGTAATGTAATGGCAGCCATTACATTTCATAAAGAACATTTCATTAACAGTGGTTTAGTTTCGTATTTCCGTAAAATACAACACACAGATTTTAAAAACTAACGGTTAAAATTACTGCAGCAGAGGCCAAGGCATGCAGATACATCTCCTATAATGCAGTGTCTTTAAAATTCTTGAAAGTCGTACTGTCCATGACTAGTAAACTGATCTTAATCAAATTGGTAAAGGTCGCTTTTATAATGTATATCATCTGAATGAATCATAGCATCTTAATCTGAAGGAATCTGGTGTTAAATATGATGCTAAAATTGATTTCATGCAGTTTGCTGTGCAGAATTATCCTCTGTTTCACCTCACACACGTGTGGACTATAATATTCTCTGGTCTGGTGTCTCAGTGGTTGTCGTCCCCTTGGCTGTGTCACATATAAGTCATTACTTTAGAAAGACTTTTTAGCCTGAACCATTCTGTCTTTATGTGTGGCACAGTACAGCTCTGCTTTGATGACACGTTGCTGAAAGTGTCGCTCATCACATGGTGTCATGCTTTGATTAGACTCCTCCATCTGTCTCACCCTGTCTTCTGTCTCTGGGAGTGTGTCAAACTGGATCCCAGTCCTGCTGATAGTGAATAACACTGCGTTCAGATCCTCATTCAGTGAGCACTGGGGTAGTGATGAATCTCCAGGGTCTGCAGCGTTAAACAGACTGTCCATGAAAAATAAACATGAAAAATAAAACAGAAACTGAAACAAAACTGTAAACTGTACCTGGACTAAAGGCTGCATCTACATCTCTCTCTCTCTCCTTCTTCAGGCTCAGTGCCGCTCTGTCATTCCGTGTGCTCCCCCATCTTCCTGTGGAGTCTCATCACCATGGCAATGACTCAGCTGAGGCTGATCTTCTTCATGGGTGCCATGAACAAGATGCTGGAGTTCCTGGTCACTCACGGCAACCCCAACCGTAAGAAGAAAAACTTACATGAACACTGTCGGGCTTCCTTTATTATCCATGTCATCCATACATCATTTTACTGACAAAAGCTGGGTTAAACCTGATGGATGAGTGTTCGTGTTGCCATTAATGTTGTGTACTACATTTCATCATCATCATCATTGTTTCATTAGAATTTGTGTTAAACCCTGTGTGGGGATCCCTGACCTGCAGCTCTCAATCTTAACTCTTCCAGCCTCAGAACAGTTGCAGAAGGAGGTGGACGAACAAGGTAAGAATGAAGATGCTCAGTGTTTTTTTTTTTTACATGTGACATGTTACTGCCCTCTGTTACTCGACTCATGAGTCCTGCCTATTGCCCTGGCAGTGATTATGCAGCGGCTGGACATTTCATCTGTCTGTAAGACACCTATCTCTCTCCTTTTTACTTCTTTCCTTTCATTTCTACTGACTTCGCTCGATCTCTGCACGTCCCCCACAGTCGGTTTCTACTCATCCATCTTCGGTACAATGCAGCTGCTGTGTCTACTGACTTGTCCTATGATTGGCTACATCATGGACTGGAGAATGAAGGAGTGCGAAGAGGAAAATGCAAACACACAAACAGAGAAGAGGTATTGAGAGGGTTCAGTGGCTTCTCTTTAGGTTTAGGTCTTGTGTTGTTACATTTAGACATTGTAAGCTGGGCGTGGAGGTTTCTACAGATACGATGTTGAACCTTAATGTTCATATGTACATTGAAAAAGTAATTGGTTGCTGTCCACACTGGCCCTGAAGAGAGCCAAGCTTTGACTACACTGTAAAAGATGAGGGACAAATTCCTCATGATAACAGCACAGTGCCATTCTCCTGCATATTGGACTCTGTAACATCCACACCTCTCCCATAGCGACACGCCTCTTTGACGTTTGACATTTGTCCCCTTCAGCCAGTCAGATACCCCAAAGAGAGACAGAAAGATCCAGAAACTGACCAATGCCATGAGAGCTTTCATCTTCACCAATCTCCTATTGGTCACCTTTGGAATAATTTCCTTGATTGACAACTTGCCCCTACAGGTTAGAAAAATACTGTTCAGCAATACAAAGGTCAAAGTTTCCTTCTATGTGAAAACTGTATGAAGACCAATGCACATGAATTTAAAGATGCACAAAAATAAAGAACCATACTGTGACATGTTTGATGACCATTTGCAAATCTGTGTCTGTCTGTTGTCTTTCATTGTTAGATGGTGTCATTTGTTCTGCATACTATCGTGAGAGGATTTATCCACTCCTGCTGTGGAGGCCTCTATGCTGCTGTGTGAGTACTACCACTGACAAGCTGCACTAATCCATGTTGTATATTAGCAACAGATCAGAAATGACTGTGTGTAATGTGAAAAGTCTCACCTGTCCTCTGAACACTGTTCTCCCAGCTGGTAAACACAGTGGAGCGTTTAGCTGCTAAAGAGACCGATTTTTGTCTGAAGTTGGTGGAGACCAAAAACAGAGCTAAAAGAGGGGGATGTTGGACGTTGAATTATAAGGGGATCAGTAATAGGACTTGATAATGTGACTCTGTTATGTGCCAGATATGTAAATAGACAACTGTTTGCTAACACATTAGCATTAAAGGTGATACTATCTCATGTGTTTTGATTCTTATGTTGCTGGTCAACAACAGCATGTCCCTATATCATGCCATTATGCTGGTTTTGTATATATTTGACTGTGAATTAGTGATTGGTAAAAAAAAAAAAAAAAAAAAAAAAATTCTTCACATTCTTTGTCTTTTTTTCTTTCTCCCATCCCGCTCTAGCTATCCAGCCAACCACTTTGGGACACTAACAGGCATGCAGTCAATGATAAGTGCTGCTTTCGCCTTGCTCCAGCAGCCACTGTTCATACTGATGGTGGGACACCTCCATGGAGATCCTTACTGGGTATAAAGCACACACACATCCACACACACGATCAAAGAGAAATCAAGAGTATGCAAATACATTCGACACATGCACTGACATGTCTCTTCTTACAACAGATCAATTTGGGCCTTCTCATCTTCTCCCTGGCTGGCTTCCTGTTGCCGGGCTATCTGTTCTATCACCGTAGAAACCTGATCAGGTCAAAGGCAGAGCGTGATAGGCTGACTGCCAGCCAAGAGAATGCTCCTCTAGCCCTGTCAGCTAGTGGAACTGCAAAGAGCCAAGGAAATGGCCATGCAGCAAATGGATACACACCAAATGGGTATACTGTTTAAGATTATTGACAGGACTGAAATGATAAATTTATATTACGTTTTTGTAATTACTGTTCAGTAGTTTATGAAAATAGAAGTTATATTTGAAACCCTAATGTCAGGCTTCTCATTTAGAAAAGAGTCTTTGACTTAAAAACGACATGTAACAGTGGCACAGTGGTTGGCACTGTGGCTTCACAACATGAAGGCCCTGGGTTTGAATCCCATCTCTGCTTCTTCCTGTGTGGAGTTTACATGTCGTTTCTCTATTTAAGGGAGTTTTCTTTCTCAACTAAAATCACCTAAATCACCTAGAAGTGAGATTATGTGTACACATGATGGACTGTTGAACTACAAACTGGTTGCAGGTCCAAACCCTTGACCTTAGCAATAACTGACAAACAAACATACAAATTCATGGACCATACGTGTGCTTCTGTATGTTTCTTATTTACTATGAACTACACACAGTAGCTCTACTAGAGTATTTCCCACCATTTTTTAGAGCATAACTTAATTTTTTTAAACTACTGAATGTGCTTGAAACTTGTGTGTGCTAAGTCATACTGTAGGAAACAGCGACAATGCAAGCCAGCAGAGCAGGCATACATGAGCACTTTTTATTTTGACGTAGCAAGACAATTTAGACGTATTTTTAAAATTTGAGGTTAATTACTGTTAATTACAGAAACATTAATTGTCTCTTTTGGCAACCAAAGATACTGTTCAACAAAAGTTACACAGTCTTGCTTTAAGTTGTAATGTTAAGATAGCAGACCTAATATTAGTTAGTAACTACACTCACTCTGCTTCCAATTTTTATGACATACTGAACATATACTGTATACGTGACAAATTTCACTTGGTACTTTCTGCTCTTGGAGCAGCTACTTGCTGAAAGCAGCATTACAGCAACAAGCAACATGGTAAACAACCTTTAGGGAGCATTACCTTTAACCCCCCAGTGGGCATTATAGTTTGACATTTTGAAAAATACTATTTATTACTTTAGTGAGATTTAGATGAAAATATCCATACCGTTGAAACTATACTCAGTTTAGCATTAAAACTGAAAGCAGGGGAGAACAGTTAGCCTGGCTCTGTCCACCTGCTGACACATTTAAATCTCACAAATGAACATTAGTTCTCATTAGAAATGTGAAAACGACAAGATTTGGTTTGAGGGGAATTCAGTATGTCTGACCTTATAAAATAACACTACCACTGTTCTTGAGATAAACTTGAATGTCTATTTTGGTAACTGAACCAAATGAAAGGAGGAGTAAGGGAGTTTGTGTTTTCTTTGGTTGCAGTTCATCGTGTGGGTTCAGGTCAGGTTTAGGAGTTGCACTAGCACTTGAATTACTTTGGTGTGTTTCCCTCTGTAAGGGTGAAAATTAGATCTAATGTATTACTATGCAACAGCTAGAGGAAAATACTTTAACAGGGACGTATATGTATTTAATTCCCTTGTTCTTAACAATATGCTACAATGGCAATGTGACAACGTGACAATGTAAAAGGGTCATTCAAAGTGATGAACCCACAGTGAATCATCACTTGAATTTGCCTCTAATTTTTGCAGAGAAAAGCTATGACAAAGCCACTGTCCAGTACCTGCTCAGCAGCAAACAGCTGGCAGACACAGTCAGCGACCAGCAGGAGAACGTCCCTCAGGAATATTGGTCTTGCATTCGTGAGGGGGGGGGGGGGTAGAAACAGAACTCCAAATGAATGAGAAAGTTGCTCTATGACTGCTCAGTGTTCATTTTATCAAGGTACAACTAAGCCAGAGCTGTGTCTACAAATGGTTCCACTTTTTTTAACATCTGCTGCCCTGTCACCACCTCCACTCAAAGCAGAAAATGAAGACGTGCTCAGTGAGGGAGGCACATTTTGAAAACTTTCTCTGCAAAAAAAAAAAAAAACCCAAAAAACAAGCAGCCTTTACATGTGCCACATGTCATATTGTCAGTTTCATGGTGCCACAACAACACCTCTTCAGCAGGTTGTTATTGACAGTCACATAGCAACCAACTCTTTCTTTGTGTATCTATGATATTTGTGTTTGACTCTGTAAATGTGACTTATTAATGAGTTAAACAAATTTTCAGTTTGTCTCCTGAGCTCAGCACTAGTTTATATTGTTTAGTAGTGTTCCAGTGCATGTTTTCTCTGTCACTTTGCTAAGGTTAATCTCGTTGGTGGTGGTTCTTTGCTGGTTTAACATGACATCACAGTCTGTGGATGTTTTAGCCAATCACAGCTCTGTTATGGTGCAGTTGGGCCAAAAACTGCTTCCCTTTCACGTCAGTGTAAAGTAGCATGAGACTCATTTACTTCCAGAGATCAGTTCTCCCTCTGTCCAACTGGCAGGACACTGACAGCCTTGACATTTCACACTGACATGAATGGGAAGTGAACTGTGGTCTGACTGTGTCATTAGGAGGACCAAAATGAGGAGGAGAAGGAGGAGCTGATGCCACAGAAGGAAAACTCAATATGAAATGAGGGACAACCAGAAAGTACAGGGATCTTGGTGCAGGTGCTGGTCCCATAAATAATACAATAATTACATGTGAATTTAGATATCAGTGAAATGTCAGTTTGTAGTCCCTGTTTTAGTCCAGCAGATGAGCCCTTCTCCTCCTCTCCTGAAGAGTTTCTGTGATTTCTGAAATCCTGTGCATGAACAGATTTGTTTGAAGCGAAAACAAAAACAAAGTGATTTTCATTAAACATTTAGGAAACGGTATAAAATATAGTACTGAGGTTCATGGAAGAAAAAATGAAGCCTGTTGTTGAGTATTGAAATAAATACTGTAGTAGCTGTGTTTTGTTGTGTTGGCATGCTGAGAGAACAACATGGCCTCCAGTCAAATTTGTAAATAGAGAGCTTGTACAGTGTCAATGAAAAAATCTGGCAATAATTTAATAAGATTTATCCTCTGATCACATAGCGAGTTGAAATGTGTGTTTGTGTGTGTGTGATGGAATGCTTTGTAAGAAGGGCCGTGGTGTGGGCCCAGATAAAGTGCAATCGGCTGATGTTTGAGTGTTTTTATTTAAAGGCAGCATGTGCACAAATAAAGAAAACATCTTATCTGAAACCATATTTTTTGTGACATGCACCTGCTCATCTGACAGCAGCCTGTCAGACTACACATCATAAGCAGCAGATATAGTACAATCCAGTACAGACACATTCGGCTTCAGAGAGGTGGTGTTTATTGTATATCCATTGTATTGTATTTGCATCACATTGTACATGTGCTGCTCGTATTACATCCACCCACTGTGTGTTGTTATTATGTCACTGTTTATCAGGTAATTAAGGCCTGCTGGCCTCAGCAGAACCACCTGTCACAGTGTTCCTCATTACTCATTTTGATGATGAAGAGCGAGCTAAAGTTTAGTCAAACTGCCCTGCTCATATATTCTTTTCTTCATGTCATCCAGTCATTCACAGTTTCCTGTTTTAGTTTGTGATTTTCACCTCAGATACTTCACTTCCTGTCCCTTTGTGCTACCCGGCTGTCTGATTGTGTGTCCCTGATTTAGTTTCATTAGTGGTGTGTTTCGTCTGTGTGTTCCCTGCCCACAGTTCATCTTTGTACCTTGTGTCAAGCATTCCAGCAGTTTCCTGGTGTTTAGTGTTCCTGGTTATTGATCTCTGTTAGTTTACCTGACCTTGTCTGCCTCCACCTCTGACTGTGTGTGTGTCACAGTCTGCTTCCTTGTTCCCGTTGACCCCTGTATCCAGCCCCTGCTCACTTCCCTCATTCTCCACCTTCTCCCTATGAGGCCTGCCATTCCTCATTCCCCCGCCAGATGTTCCCAGACTTTTTCCTGTTCCACCTGCTACCTGCCCCCCCAACCACACACACACACAAACACAAATCTGCCAGTTTCACCAGTTCTTTCTCAGATCTGTTTGTGTTCCTGCTTATGTGCTCTTGTGTTTTCCCAGTGTTCCTGCTACTGGTGTTGCTTCTATCTGTCTGTGTTCCTGTTTGCCAGCTTGTTCATCTTGTCAGCCTGTAAACCTTCTGTTTCTAGCAGTGTGACACCTCATGTGTATTAAACCAGCATTGGCAAGTAAACACAGTTTTTTTTTATCCAGTTTCTGTCTCACAGTTGTGCAATTGAGCCTATTTCCCTCTGGTTTCATCAGTCATTGCACAAACAAAATTTAGAATCAAATGTAAGAGGTAATGGATATTTATCGTCTCTGAAAACTGAACGAACAGATGGCTGATGAAAATAAGCGTTCACTGTAAATAACTTTTCTCTGTAAGACAAAAATGTGTTTTGTGTTACACTTGTTTGGTTTTTGATTTGATTTGCAATGTTATTTTGCTTTGTTGTGAAGAAATGTAAAAAGTTAAAAATCATTAGAAATATGAAATGAAATTGTGTTTCTGTTCTTGTTATTTCATATTTTAAAACACAGAAATCTGATTCAAGAGCCCAAACAGATTCCTTGCATTTGGAAACTATTTATCATAACTTTCTATATTCCACGATAAGGCCGTATTCCAACAAGAAGATGTTTTGACCATCTTTAACCTCTATTGTTTTTGGCCAGATTTTTAAGATTAAGGTTCAAGCCATAATGGTGTTGGAACCCTATTGTTTTCAGTCTTAGTTATTACTATTGTTATTGTTTTATTGTTGTTGTTGTTATTGTGAAGGGTTATAATGACATAATGCTGATGATGACAGACAAAATATAGACATATGCATCCAGTGTAAAATATTAAAAGGTATTAGGAGTTAAAAATGACAGAGAGGTGTTGTCATCAGGACTACTGGACAATCATTGTCATTAGGGGTCTAAGCACCAATGCCTCCAATTTTTTGTTTTTTTACAAATTTGCAAAAAAGCAAAAACCGCTTTTTCACACCTTGTTTTTCATTTTGTACTTTGTTATCTACATGACTTCAGTTTCTGATGGCACAGGACCTCAAGGATGAGTTGCTGATTTACCAGGCGAAGTTTGGTGTCCACCATTCACCACCAGGAGATGCAACAACACTTTTTTTTTTAAAAAATAATTAGAGCGGTGATCAAATTTCACCATATTTGCTGTGCACATCCGATGTATGGTTCAGACTGAGCTTGTCGGATTTGATGCAAATCCTCAAAACAGAGTTTGTTTGGTTCAAACCCAGGTATGGAGGCTTGAGTTATATACTCAATTCAATTTGACACAAAACAGTGTCAGAAAAGGCAGTAACTTGAAGTGGTGGAACAGAATAACTCACTTTTTAAGTGTCAAACTGCACTGTCGGAGGAAAGAACAGATGCCTCCTGCTTATTTGTGGTCTCCTGCTGCCCTCTTGTGGGTCCTCTCTCTGAATTTTTAGAGGGACATACAGTAGCATAGTAGTGAGTAAGTTATTTGTTAATTGATAAATAAAACAAAGCAGTTTACATGAATTGGTTAATTCAGTACCAGCTGCCAGCTCTGCTGCCCTCTGCTGCAGCATCGTGTCTCATCTACTGCTCATGGAGGAGGAGAATTTTCCTGCCATCTCTTTTTTATTTTTATTTTTTTTTAAAGAAAAGTTGAGTGCTGTGCCTCCCTCTTAGGAAAGACATTACAGGTGAATGGGGTAAAAAAAATGTAACTGATGGATGTCATCATGAAACTTACCCGGACAATTTGTATCACAAGTTTTCTGAAATGTGATGTTTGAATATGCAAGTGAGGCATTGTCTAATTAAATAGGCACTGCTTTGCATATTGAAGAAATGAAGAAGCCTCTTAAATGAGAGGTGAAATGTCTTCAGGATATACAACCCAATCCAGTTCCCCTCAATTCAACTTTTCTTGGATGTTGAGATGAAGGAAGCATCACACACACATCACTGAACTCACTGCCATGTTCATGAAACCAGTCTGAGACGACTTTAGCTTTGTGACATGGAGCATGATCCTGCTGGAAGTAGCCATTAGAAGATGGTGAACTGTGGCCATGAAGGGATGAACATGGTCAGTAACAATACTCAGACAGACTGTGACATTCAGACCATGACTGATTGGTATTAAAGCCCAAATTGAAAGCTACATTGACTTCAACCATCCAGTTTTGGTGAGTCTGTGTCCACTGCAGCCTCAGATCTCTGTTCTTGGCTGACAGGCTGTTGTAGTCGTTCCTCCTCAAGGTTAGATGTGTTGTTCATCCTGAAAAGCTTTTCTGTTCACCACAGTAATAAAAAGTTATCTGAATTACCGTAGTCTAAAAAAACAGCAGCTCCAACCAGTCTGACCTCTGACCTCTCTCATCAACAAGGTGCTTCCGTCCTCAGAGCTGCTGCTTCACTGGATGGTTTTTGTTTCTGGCTCCATCCTGAGTTAAACTCTAGAGACTGTTGTGTAAGAAAATCTCAGCAGTTTCACAAACACTCAAACCAGCTCAACTGACACCAACAATCAGGCCACAGTCAAAGTCACTGAGATCACATCCCTCATTCTGATGCTTGATGTGAACATTAATTGTAGCTCCTGACCTGTATCTGCAGGATTTTATACATTGCTGCCACATGATTGGCTGATTGGATACATTTCCACATCATATCCTAAATTAAATCTCCTGTCTTTTCTAATTTCCTCTCAACTGACCCTTCCAGTCCTTTCTGTGCAGATCTGAATTGTCAGTTACCCACATGTCCAATTCACTTTGAGTTTCTGTGTATGACTCCTCTCCTTCCTTGGCTGTCACTCTCTTGGCAGTCTTGTTTGGTGCTACCTTCTGCTTACCCCTAAGGAGCAGAGAGGCTGATATGCTATGAACTTTGGTTACTAGCCTGTCACTGGATTTCACCCAACTGACTTGATTGACTTCCTAAGAAGTACTGATCAATGCAGGGTCCCTGGACACTACCCTCTTCATCTGCTCCCAAGCACCACTTTCAGATTCAGTCTGAACCGTCAGTGTGAAAGTTCCTTTAAAAGATGTGTGTCAGTCCCTCTTCCCTGTCAGGCTGGTATGGGTATCTATGAAAGATAAATACCATTTCCAGTCATCACTGATGCCTGAATTTAGCTGTTTCCTAAAGCAGTTTTTTGCATGATTCAGAAAACTAAAACGTATTTTAAGTATGTTTAAACCCTAAATGTTCATTAAAGGAAAAATTCAAGCTTTTTCAAGCATGCATTCAATCAATACTGACACACCCACATATATGCTTCACCCAACAAGTTAAATAAAAGTGTCCTAGAAAACTACAGGTATGAACAGGAAGAACAATTAAAGTGACCAGTAAGTCTAAATAGAAAAGTACTCAATTAAGATAGACTGGAAGGAATGCCAACCTTTTTTAAAAAAACAAAAAAACAAAATTGTTCCACCACCTATAGTAAATGGGTCATCACAAAATCATCTGTTGTTTTTTCAATGCCATGATTGCCCCTTCAATTCAAGAGCCTTATGGACTCACATGCCAACTGCCAAGGGGCTTCAACACACACACACAAACACGCACACATACACACACACACACACACACACACAACAACTATAAAATCCTGCCACCAAGAATGTGTGTGTGTGTGTGTGTGTGTGTGTGTGTGTGTGTGTGTGTGTGTGTGTGTGTGTGTGTGTGTGTGTGTGTGTGTGCTGATGAGGAGCTTGAGCTTGGTTGTGTGGGCTTATCCTCATAGCCCCTGCTGTCATTTTAATCTCCCCATTGTGTGTCCTGTGTGTCTGTGTGTACGTCCAAGTGCACTATACTGTAAGTGCCTCGGTGCCCACATGAGAATAAACATACACACACGCACGCGCCCAACACACACAAACACAAACATACGTTACTGTGTCAGTGTGTCACATGAGAGGATTAAAACCTCATGTCAGAGACAGCTTATGTGCCAACCCTGCTTAGCGCCAATAAAATATATTACCAAAGCTTTATTATCTATTGCAACTCTGTGCTGGGGACTAAATTCAATCACGATTTAGAGCAATCATGACGTTCACTGTTGGGGGGTGGGTCATGGCTGAAGAAGCAATAACAACACGCTTACAGCTTGATTGACAGTCTCATCGTCCAATCAGTGCCATTTATATTTGCGACAATTCTGCTGTTAGACCCTGGCATCAGAGTTTTGTAGTACTGACAAATATGTCGGCCTCTGGTAATCTTTAGGCCACTAATATTATGGATATATGAGAAGAGCACATAATTCTCTTGGGATTATACCCGCTTGTTTTTTTTCTTCTTAACGTACGTACAGGCTGAGCGGCCTCCACACGGATGCTATCTATTTCAAAAGAAGTTACAAAACCAAGCAGCTTCCACCCGTAGCTAACAGTTATTTAAGCTAGCTGCCTGTAGTAAAATACCGTCTGACATATCGGGTCCTGGCTAGCTTGCCAACCATTTATCTGTAAATTAGCCTGGCGCTGGGAAAGCTAACCATATGAGCAGTACCCGTACTGCTCGCTGGCACCGCTGAATGGCTGTCTTATGGATGATAATGGATGTAACGAGTTGTCTCTGCGGATTCTAGTCCAAAGAGGAAATAGCACGATTGAGACTGGCAGATCCCATTCACCGTGCCTGGACCCTGAGCAACTGTAAAACCCCCTCGCAGGTGAGATGAATTGTTAGCCTACTGCTAGCCATAGCTAACTAATGGAGACCTGAGTAGCTTAAGGCTAGCTAATGTAAATGTAATATGGAAAGGAAGCTCATACAGTCCCATTATACGGAACCTTACCAGTCACACTACTTAACCTTATCGCCTAAACCATGGGCCGTTTTTTGCTTTGGTGTAATGATTAGGTGTAATGCTTTCTCTTTGAACACGGTTAGTTCTAAATAGCAATGATGAAGCTTGTTCCAGCTAGAATTGCCATTATCGCCGTGCTGTCACTCAATAACGCTGGTTATCTCCACCCTAACGTACTCTCATTTCATCGTTATGGACTCGCTGTAGTCAGCAGTCTAAGCCAAGCTAGCTAACCTCAACGGAACGCCGGGATTTAAATTGTAGCATAATTGTGCTGCTCATCCCGGGTCCGTAAGGATATTATCGTCTCCACTAGCTGTGCGTCCCCACCCCGGCTTCAATACCACTGTCCAGTGTGGGCTGGATAGTATGTGCTAGTATGCACGGAACAGTATGCCGAGGTGTTATTTCCTAAATCTGGCAGGAAACTGCTGTTTTGCTTATCTGTAATCAAACCCAGAAGCCACCGCACGATTAACCGATTTAAAGAGTACACCCCACAAGAATAAAGAAAGGGTTTAATTAATCTGTTAAAACACACACACACATTTGCTTATCGCAACCACCACACAAAATTGTGAGATTTTCGGTGTGGTTTGCCACACCACCTTCTCTCCTCATTTGAAGAGAATGGCACATTTTTTGCGGACCTGAATCTCGTCCTCTGAGTTGTCAAACCAAGCGCTGCTGGGCCGTTTGACTGAAACACCCAGGGTTTGCGTGTCACCTGGCTCAGCTGTATCTGTCAAGCATCATCTGCCGGTATTTTAGGCATTAGTAAGCTATTCCATTCAAACCGTTTTTTTCCCCCGGAAATTTGGTTAAAATGCCAATCCAGAATAGGAGACTCGTGGTCATGAAATGAGGTTGTTGGCATCCGTCGGTAAAAGGCATCGTTTTGTGGGTTTGGTGCATATACCGAGGCTCTAACTGCCGCTGCCGTGACTGCAGCAGGCCATACACACCCAGTATTTATGTGTAGGTGCTGGCAATGCTGTAGGCTCCTTTAGATATAAGGAGGTGCCACCGTGTCTGGGAATTTTTTTAGCATTTACCACACTGGAGGTTGGAGATTCTGCCTGATGGAGTAAGGATGCATGGTGTTTTGGAGTATTGATCTGATAACATGGAAAGGACTTCTGGTTGAAAGAGGAAATAAATATCTTATATCTTTATTGAGAGCACAGATTAAGGTAAATCACCCCATGTATTGTCTCTCAGTGTTTTGGATTGTTTTAATTATTGAAGTTTGCTTTCACAAATACAGTCCTAGATTTTTATAGCATGTCAAAGCAGATATATATGGGGGTGTATGTTCAGTATTTGGCAACATGCCACCTTGAAGTATCAGGTCCATTTGACAGAGTTACAAACCATAATGTTAGTATGAACATGTGATAATGTGGCCCACTGTGGCAGCATGCCAAGTTTAGGCAAATACTGGGTAATAAACATGAAGCAAAATCTTGCAAGGTGCATGTGTGTTATCGTTGACGTTCCCAATTCTGCCCACATCTGAATGTTGAGCTTGGGTTTGTTAAAGCCCATTCAAGTTGAAATCGTTTGAAAAGGCCTCTACTTTAAGGCCATGATTAAAATCAAGTGTTTCGAAAAAGACTGCAGATTATGTGGCCCAAAGCTCAGTGTATGAGCAACTGTGTAATATATGATAAAGATGAGAAAACTATAAAATAGGCCTAAGTTAAAAGTAGTAAATCAAATCCAATTTAGAAAAGATGTGTTTGACAGTGTTGGGTGGCAACATGATAACAGTAGTTATTGCTGCAATACATTAACAATACAAAGCAGGGTGAACAGCCCTTATGTAGCTTACAGAAGGGGGGCGAATTAAAGGAAGAACCTGAAAAACGAGTGGAGAAACAGGACAACAGTGGCCCCATCCATAGGACACGAGGGGTCACTGAATGGTTTGATGAGTATGAATATGATGTGAGTCATGTGCTATGGCCTTCGCAGTCTCCAAATCTCAACTGAGTTGAACACCTATGGGAGATTTTGGACTGACGTGTTACACCTCTTCCTAACATACAGCAAACTCTAGCGGATGATGCAGGAAAAATTGTTTATGTCATTATGCAGATATGTTATTATGTGTAATGTGATTTCACCCTCTGAAAACTAGTAAGTTTTAATAATTTCCTCTGCAAGAATAGTTACTGTTTTGTGAAGTGTACACTGTTATATTTCATATAGGCTGTAACAAGAGTGATAGTGATAGTGGGTCATTGTCAGAATAATGGAGTTATCTTACAGTCTAGCTAGCACCTAGCTACTTGTCAGATTTAAATCTAAAACCTGGGATTAATGGGACTTCACTGTGGGCAGGATATGGATGGTAATTAAAAAAAAAATACCCTTGAAGTTTCTTTTCTGCCAGTTCTCACTGGATGACCATTTGCAATAAACAGTCAGTTCCCTGATGTGTCTCTGAATGAACTAAATTTTAGTGAAGAACAGATGATGACATTGATCGTCAATTGCATCCCCACAGTTTTCAGGGTTTGTCTTGAGTACTTAAGCGTTGTACACAACGTACACTAATTGGGCTGTAGACCTGTTGTCACAGGATATTTCACTCATTTTCCTTGACTTTGTAGAGTTTGTAATGGCTGTATCATCATCATTATGGACATCAATACAGGCTGAGACAGAGAGAATGCAAGAGGGGAGAGAGAGCAATTAATGCTGATGAATGGTGCAGCAGTAATAGATAAAGTGTAGGAAGACAGGTCCATCCATCATGCCTGGCCTGAGCAGGTGCACTCATCTGCTTATTAATTGAAGGATCGAAATCTTGAGTCCATAAACTGAACAACTGTGTACAGAGACAGTGTCTCTCTGCCCGTCTTTGTCTCTGCAAACAGCTCTGTCTGGTTAAGCTGCAGAGCGGTGAGTGCTGTGATGAATCAAAGAGGAGGGAGAGAGGAGGCAGGTGGTGACTTTGGTCCTGTGGAGCAAAAGTGCTCTTACTGGTGACAGTGTCTTATGAAATGGTTTCCTGCAGAGCATCTCTCATAGTAAATGCTCAGCGTGTACAGAGAATATTGTTTACTTAGATATGCCAAATTTGGGTTGCCTTCAGAGGAAATGATCTGAGGAGTGTAGCTAGTCATGGTCCTGTCAGGATGAGCTGATACATACTGCACCCTGTTAACTTGATCGACTTGTTTGGATTCATTAAAATGCCTTACCTTTTTTCTGATACAAGTTATTTTTTATGAAGTAACTGAAAATAAAGCTTAGTGCGAGATTTGGTTGTGTTATACAATTTTCTTCAATTCAGTTTTATTTATATAGCGCCTTCCACAAATCAAAATTGTCTCAAAGCTCTTTACAGAGACCCAGAGCCTGACCCCAGAGAAAGCACTTAAGGCGACAGTGGCAAGAAAAAACTCCCTTTTAACAGGAAGAAACTTTGAGCAGAACCTGGCTCAGATGGGGGACCCTCCTGCTGGTGGACGGGCTGGGTGAAAGGAGGAAAAGGAGGAAGATAGGACAGCTGGGAATGGAGGATAGGAGGAGAAGGACATGCAGCATATAAAACATGATACAAACAGGGTTGGAAGTGGACAATGTTAGAGGGCCAGCATTTAGATTACAGAACAGTTAGTGGATACTGTGTGCTCAGCAGATTACAGTTATGATAGGAAACAGAGCACAGAAGCAAAAAGCTGTCATGATTGGTAATTATTTACATTACAGTCTGCAGAGAATATTAATCCTAAATGTGTCTTAAGCAGAGTGAAACGTTATGCTAGTGGCAGCTCACTAACTCTCAATCCTGAAGCCTGCTGCAGACAGGAGTGGGCTACAGAGGTGAGGTAAACCCACTTCTCCCAAACTCCACACCCTCAGATTTTTTTTACTTTTCAAACTTGTAGGCTTCAACCCTGACCAATGCTCAGTGAGGTGACATCACCTGACGCGACTTATCTGATTTTGCATAGCTCCCTGTGGAGTCCCAAAAGGCTAAATGGATAAGTATACAGTTGACTACACATTGATTGCCTACTTCCAGTACTTACTGGAATACTTATTTTTGATTTGGGAGTTTAAAAAAAACTGGCAGATAGCAATTTTTTAAAACAACAACACAGAAAATCAACAAAATACAGATTCAGGTTCCTTAGATTAGGTTTTTTGTGACCATGATGGACTCTTAACTGGGACATTGTACAGATATAAAATCAGTTTGCTATTGTTGGGCAAATTATGACATGGAAACAAGACTTGTAGATTCCCTCAAATGTGGTTTGGCTTTTCTGTATTTCAATTTTATGTTACTTATCAGACAGCAGATACGCTGGCTGAGCTGGCTGTTTTGTCCGCTCAGGTGACTGATCGACAGTTTTCACACGAGCTCCAGCCAACCACACTAAACAAGCGAATTCACCCTAAGCTAACAGCAGCGCATAGCTACGAGATGGGGCAAGAAACACAAGCAGTCAGATCTGCCAGGTGTAAAAATGGACACAGTTCGTTAGCTTATCTGGAAGAGAAAACCGAACACCTGTCTTCCAGTCTTTTAGTTGTCAGCAGATACTGTTAAAGGGGCATTGTGTAAGAACTGGCCTGTTGTCGAATTCATGCTTAAAACAAAGAGAGGACAGCATATCTCCAGAAAGTTGGGGTGTCCACCTCTATCAGAAGAAACAAAGAAATGCACTCTGTGGTCCTTCCTCCCCCCTTCCCCTTCCCTTGTGCCATAGTCGGACTAGCCATTAGGCATACTTAGATCAGTCCCGGGGGGGCTGCCTCATCAGTGGGCCACTGGACTGTCAGAAAATCCATAAAGTTTTAACCGGCCCTCTCTGTGTACCTGCCACATAACATCAGCTGTTATGTCTTCACATTCTGTCGGTAATCTTGATTCATTCTGAACGTAACAAGAGAAGTCTGAGGAGGATGTTTTTCCCCCCAGAGTTGTTATCAAGCAAAGGATGATTGTTGGGCTTTGGTTAAAATTCAAGTGAACATAACATGCAAGTCAACATAGCTGTGCCATATTGTTGCAGGGAGTGGACAAAACAAGTAATATACAGCACCTTTAAATGCTGTGTAAAATGAATGTTTCTCCTTAACTAACACTTTCTTCCTGTCCTGTCACTGTTGTAGGTGCAGCATCCTGACCGGCCTGAACGACCTGTTGACACTCAATACTGCCACCTCTCTGTTTCATCCAT
The DNA here is from genome assembly GCF_017976425.1 of Toxotes jaculatrix. NCBI lineage: Eukaryota > Metazoa > Chordata > Actinopteri > Toxotidae > Toxotes > Toxotes jaculatrix. The sequence continues at coordinate 27,115,035 of NC_054397.1, read as the reverse complement.
ATACACAGAGTAATCACCATCATAAACAACGAGGCCTCTGCCCAGCGTTTGATGGGGAAAAGGATAGCTGAAACCTGAAAAGGCTTAAGATACAAATGGCTGGAGGAGTCCCTTCCACACATAGAAGCTGCAGTTTTTCAGATTTTTTATGAGGTCATTTTTGGGCCATTGCATCAGGGAGGCTGTATCATCTAAGGGATTGCTGTGGGAGCGTGTTATCCAAGCCTCCGCTGGGGAAGGAAGCTGAGGGAAGGCCCTACAAGTCTCTGGAGACGAGGGCCAAAAAAAACAAAAAAAAAAAAAGGCCTGTTGCTGGGAGGTCGACAGTTACATAACTGACAGGAGATCAGTGGGGGCAACTTAGTTGTTCTGTGTTGCCATTACTGGTTTGATTTGAGATAATACCATCATCTGTTCTATACATAACCCCCGAGCAGTCCAGATCTACTCTGTCTATTTTAGCTCATTCTCAGCAATTTCATTTTACATGGATACTGATGGATGTTCTACTGGATTTTCCACCAGATGTTTTGGAAAGAACCAGACCATCGCTTCCTGCTTTCACATCCCCGGTGCAGCTGGCAGGTGAGGTGGTTTAAATCAGCCACCGGCGGGGTTTAGGGATGCCCCGACACAGGAAAACCAGGCTACTCCACTGGCCCGCTTATAGACTGCTGTTTCTAGTACGAGTCCTGGACTGAAAACTAACTGTCTCTTTCCTTAACAAGGAGCAAGGGGTTATCATTTTTTTTTTATTTACAAGACCTTTTCTCACACTGCTACAGCTGCCCAGACTGCTGATCTCTAGGTGCTGAAATCTCCTCTCACAGACTTATTTACAAACAAGCCCAGTTCCCATGTTAGGGCTTGATCTGCACTTTTTCTAAGCTGAAGAACGACACAGACGAAGGAAAAGAGATAGCCATCTCAGATTATCATCCCAGACTTATTTCTTATACGCTCTTCTCTTCTTTTACTCTTCCTTTCATTTTCATTTCATTTCTCGCTGCTGCTTTTGTTCCGTCTTCTTAGTCAGTCTGCTAGCAAAACAGGTTTACCTCTGCCAACTCTGGTACCTCACTAAACTCCCATTTATAGACCAGTCAAATCAATCTGGACCACTTTTCTGTATTTTAGGATTTGATTGGGCTTTTATAGCAAATACCGAAGAACTAAATGATTGTGTTTTAACAGAAGGGTCCAAATACGTTTTTGTTTAAATGACAGCCATATTTTTTTAAAATTGCACTATTATCATGATTTTCACCAAGCCTTTATTCACCTTGCTGTACAAAAATCAGATTTACTCGCTTTAGACTGATTTATAGGCTCTTCTTAAAGACCTATAAGAATTATCACTTTCTATAGGCTTGTGTTTGTAATTGATTGACATGTCGGATGGAACACAGTTAAAGTAGCGTGGTGTATGTGCCTGCAACTCTTTTCCTCTTTATAATCTGTGGCTTATTTGTTCATCCCGCCTTACCACCTGTTTTTGTGGCTGACAGGGAAACAAGGCTTTTACAGCAGAGAGACTTGTAAGCTTCTTTTAATCTGACACACACAGTAGATCAGGATTGACCTGAGAATCTAAGAAAACAAGCGTCCACTCCTCCTCCCTCTCTTCTCTCCTCTTTTCCACTTGAAAGAGGAAACCCTTCTCAACTACTCCTCCATCATCTCTTTTACATTTTTATTTCTTTTCTGCCCATCTATCGTCTCTACTCCCAAACTACAACATTTACAGTCACATTTAACTTGGAATGACACATTCCTTGACATAACAGTTGCCAAGCAGACAAACACAACATCTCACACAGGAAGTGATGCCAGGTGGCAGCAGTAAGAGTGGAGGGCGGGGTCCATCCTCGTCACCCCTACCCCATGCCGTGGTCCCGCCCAGCAGACCCCTGCGACCCTCCCGCTATGTCCCAGTGTCAGCAGCCACTTTCTTCCTCGTTGGTTCCACCACACTCTTCTTCTGCTTTACGTAAGTGGCAACGGTGCATCAGACACACACACACACACACACACACACACACACACAGGCCTGTTTATGAGCTGTGATGAAATGAATATATAATCTCAACAGAAATATATCACAATACAAATATAAGATAACGGGGAGCAGGGCCATGTTCTTGACTGGATTTGTGATACTTTGACACAAGCCTTGATTGTTCAGTCCTGGAGCTGTTTTCAGAGCAACATGTCCTCGAAGCTGCATTAATCAATATCTTTGTATCAACAGTGGGTCTAATGACTATGTGTAATATGAAAGGTGTTGCTCATGGTTATGTACCCACAGAGAATTATCACCATCTCAGCAGTTCCCTCAGCTTCTCAGAGTCTTTGAGTGTCTTTCAGCTCATAGTTCTGTTTATGGCCCACAGCTGGACTGTTCTGGTTCAGTCTCACAGCCACAGCAGGTACACTACCTGCCCAGCACCACACAGCAGGTGGACGTAGTGGAGGGAACATAGTGGAGCTTTAGCAGCAAGAACCAGTATTTTTTTTATTTTTTATTATGCATTATCCTGTATAAATATTTAACTCTTTCTTTTCAAAGAAATAGTCAAATATTTATACATGATACTGCAGCAATGTAAAATTTAAATTTAGTGTGGGATACCATCAAATCATATACACTAAATTAAATGTTTCTGATTGTAATCAGACTAATGGAACCAGGAAACATGGTGTTTAAACTCTGATGTTTTGCTGGGAATTTCTTATTTAAATATAAATATATATGCAATGTTTCATTTGTATTGGACTAAAATAATTAGTTGTAATTAAATTGGAGTCAATTTCATAAATTATAAGTAAATGTTATAATAAGCATTATTGGTTACTGATCATGGTGAAGTGGAAGTTTGTCTATGACTTCATCTTTAAAGTTGAATCTTTTTAATGAGAGATTTTAAGAGGTTGTCATTGCGTGGTTAGGTTTGTTTGAAGTTCCTCTTTAGCTTGAAATGAAATCTACAGTATGTAACTTTTTTTCTTATGTTTAATAGTTGAAATATGCCCCAGATCTTATCATCATGTAGAGAGGAGCTGTCAGAGGCTCCTGTGATCCAGACTCACTGATGTGCCTGGCAGCAGGGCAGAGATATTCCCCTCTAAAGCTTTTCAGTGGGCCTCGCTCCTCTAACCAGTCAGAGAAGGCTGAAGTTGGGGGTGGGACCTCATGGCTGTCAGTCAGTATGTGAACACGCTCTTGGTCGACTACTCTCGTACAGAGGCTTCAAGCTAGTATTAGCTGCTGGAAGATGTCCCTATGTCTGACTCACAAGTTTGCAAGCTCCTTATTCTTGCATTAACTGAGACAGTGAATAGGACGAGGATGTAGGTGAAGTGCTGGGTGGAGCATAATGGAGTGGGGGGTGGGGAGGTGGTGGGGTGGTTTGCTTTCAAGTCTCTCTTTCTCTCTAGTGCTTGCAAGATTTCCAAAATTTGCATATGGTAGCTTTAAGTACTTTGAAGCTGCAGTAAAGATGTGCTGTCTCTAGGCATAGTGACATGGAAGCCAGTCATGAATACAGTCATCCAATCAGCACAGGGTCTGACTGTCTGCTCATGTTAACTTTATCTAAAAATAACATTCAAGATCACTTCAACCAAGAACAAATCAAACATTGAGCTGTGTTGGAAGACCCTCTCACTTGGGTGAGGTTTCATAGTTAGATGAGGTTGATAGTTATTTTGGGGATATTTTTGGCCTTATGTGACAGTTGGGAGATTACAGGAAACACGAAATGTGGAACAACATGCAGTGAATGTCCCCTGGCTGGACGTTAACAAGAGACATTGCGGTTCATCTTCAAAACCGTAACCAAACCAAAACCTCAACCCCCACCCCCCCCAATCCAGGCTAAAGTTAGCCTGGATTAGTTAAGCCATGTTTAAAGAAGAAGGTCAAAAATGCAATAGGCTTTCTCTGTTCTGTACATGACATCTGTTGCATGTCTTGCTGTCTTGGATGAGGGATCCCTCCCTTTTTTTTTTGGCTGGAGTTTTCCTCATCCAGTTCCAGGGTCTCAGAACAGAGGGTGTTGTATTCTGTACAGATTGTAAAGTTCCTTGAGAGTACCATGTCATTTGTGATACTGGGCTACATAAATAAAACTTGACCTGACTGTGACCAGGCTGTGTCTGTCCTGAGTGGATCAGACAGAGCGTAGTTACAGCCTGGACAAGTTCGTTGTCTGTCTTGGAGTTTGATTATGGATGCAGAGTTTATCTAAAACAGCCTGAAAGTCGTAGTGTGGACTGAAGTTTCACATGTAAACATTATTTTCGGATGTATCTGCCTCAGCGTGGCCTTCAGCCCTGTGAGTGTTTCTGACAGAATGCAAAGTCTGTGGTGTTACAGACTGCCATCACTAATCTTGCTGACACCTCACTCTAGAGTGTGTTTGTGTGTTTGTCAGAGAGAGAGTGTGAGAAAAGGGAAAAAATAGTGTTGTGAGTGGGAGAGCGTGAAGCAGTGTCTGTGGGAGAGACCACGTGTATTCGTTTTAGATGCGAGAAAGTCAGATTGACAGGTGTGAGTACGTGTGCCCGCCTGTCTGTGTGTGTTTGTGGGTGCATATGTGAGAAAATCTAATCTGTGTGTCTGTGTGTGTGTGGGGTTAATGTGGTGGGCAGGCAGCTCTGTGCTTCAGATTAGTGAAGGGAAAATAGGCCAACATCTGTCACCCTGACAAAAGCCTATCATCCAGTCTCTCACAGTTTCTTTATCCCTGAGTCTGTTAATGTTTGTATCCCTGCAGTCACTCTCACAATCCCTTTCATTTTCTCACCAGTGAATTAATACATCACCACACAAAGAGCCTGATAACAGTCATCTGAAAAATTAGGTAATAACACAAAAATAACAAAGAAATCTCTTTGGAAATTTTTTTTGTAAACAACTACTACAGTGGCTTCAGAGAGTTTTCAGACCCATTCACTTTTTACACACTTCATTATGTTGTAGATTTAATTATAAATGAGTAAAACTGCTGTTTTTAAATGTTTCTGAATAAAAATATTAGTTTTTCAGTGAGGGCTTAGACTTTTGGACCCCACTGTATTTGTGAGCCATTTCCTTGGGTCTGTGTGTTTAGCTGTAGTTGTCAGCAGAGTGCCATGTAGTGAGGGCGTCAGAGTATTTGTTAGGAGTGTTTGCTTTAATGTGTTGTTGACAGTAAGAAAAATACAAGAAAGGGCCAACTTTATCCTTTAAAACACTTAATCAGTGATTCAGTTCACTTTGAATCATCCTATAGTTCTGCAGGTCTGCTCCACAACAGCTCCACATAAACTTCAAACCAACTTTAAATCAATGGGAAATCCAGGCTCATGTGAAATCAACTGCAGTAAAATCAAACCAAAGCCCAGTTTGCCACACATGGAGAACGGTGCCCTGGACCTCTTGTTCTGGATATAACAGATGAAATGAATTATCTTTTTCTTTTTTTTTCTTTTTTCCTTCTCTGTTCATGTTTCAGGTGCCCGTGGCTTTCAGAGCGTTTCTCAGTAGCTGTGCCCATCTACAATGGAGTCATCTTCCTGTTTGTTTTGGCTAACTTCTGTATGGCCACATTCATGGACCCCGGCATCTTCCCAAGAGGTGAGTCCATGATTGAAGGCACTAAATGCTGTCTGCAATATGTTTATATTGCTGTTGTAGAAAAATGTCCCCTTTGCCTTTTTCGTTTTATATATAAAGTGTATATTGCATACATAAATACATGGCTGACCTCGATATTAATATTGATCTTTCTTCCATTCATCCATTCCTGTGTGTTCATGCTCTTTTAAGTTTGCCTGAGTCATTTTTTGCAATGGCAGATTTCAGCTCTCTCCAAAGGTTTTCAATGGGATTTAGGTCAGGTCTCATTGCTGGCCAGTTGAAAACAGTCCATCGTTTGCTTTAAAATGCCTTTGTAGTCTTGTGGTTCCATCGTTCCTTTGACACAGTCGTTGCCTCCAGCATCAGAGGCAGCAAAGCAGCCACACCTCCACCATGTTCTACTGTAGGCAGGCTGTTTTCCACAGAGTTTTTCCCACAGTCCACACCAACCTTTGCAGACTCATATCTAACAGTTATGACTGTGAAACTTCTTGATGACATTGCAGTCTGTCGAAACAGAGATCTCAAGATCTTTGGTGTTTTATGTGTACGGCCAGTTATAGGGTTGTTTTTGGGAATGTGATTGTTTTTGTCTTCTGTTCCCGAAATCTGCAGCCGAAGAGGACGAGGACAAGGAGGACGATTTCCGTGCTCCCCTTTACAAGACGGTGGAGATCAGAGGGATCCAGGTCAGGATGAAGTGGTGTTCAACCTGCCGCTTCTACAGGCCGCCACGGTGCTCCCACTGCTCCGTCTGTGACAACTGTGTCGAGGTGTGCTCACACTCACCCATAGACTGTTTACATAGAATGATTCAGGATGTTACTCATGAACACAGTCTCTGAATTATTCTGCACTGTCAGCAGCCTAAAGTAGGACTACATTAACATTTCCAAAGCCAGTCCACTTTGGATATTTTTGACAGAACTGCAACAACAACAAACACAGCTTTCCTTTAACCGTCTCTGGTGGAGTGAGACAGCAGTGTCAGTGTTGTTCGATTGTGGCAAGAAAGTTTGGACAAAAGCCAACAGCCAGCTGTCACTAGTGAGTTTGACTGTAGACTGATGAGTGATAAGCCTGCTCTGTACAGATGGAGTCACATCCTTTTCAGGAGTCACATTCTCACAGATAAACTTTCATTCATATTATATCAGTAATTTCAGCTGATCAATACAATATACATATTTAATCAGCACTGAATACCTTCATCTCTATGAAAGTATAAGTATCACACTTGGTATCAGCAGATTTAAAGAACTTGAATTGGGATTTGGGCCGTGATTCTCCGTACTAGTTTTCTTACTACCACTTGTCTTCTGACCCTAATAATGCAGGACTTTGACCACCACTGTCCATGGGTGAACAACTGCATCGGCCGCAGGAACTACCGATACTTCTTCCTCTTCCTGTTGTCTCTGACGGCTCACATCATGGCCGTGTTTGGCTTCGGCTTGCTCTTCATCCTCTACCATCGGCAGAACATTGACCGTCTGCACGCCATTGTCACGTATCCTTTAAGGACAGATAGTGGAGTTCGGCTGTCGTTGTTGTTGTTGTTGTTGTTGTGTTGACGACAGTTGATAGTCTCGAGAGAGAAAGGAAGTGAGGTCAGTGTGAGAGGGGTGTGGGCCTTCATCTCTCTGTTGAATCCGGTCTCTTAAGATATTCCTTGACCCCTGTGTTCTCAGTCTGGCTGTAATGTGTGTTGCGGGCCTGTTCTTCATCCCTGTTGCTGGCCTCACTGGCTTCCACATAGTGCTTGTGGCCAGAGGCAGGACGACCAATGAACAGGTAGGAAACTCAGTGTTTCTGTACGTGTGCACCAGGACGTCTTACAAATGTCAGCAGGGTTTCACTGTCAGTGACGTTATTTAGAACACATGTATATAAAATATCCAAAATTCATTATAATGTGGCAGTTTTGCAAAGTTGTGACATTTTAACAACCTTTCATATGTAATCCATCTTTCTCATTGTTTAAATGAATGCTTATAAATTGTAATCCTCATTTTTCTATGAAACTCTCTATCCCACTCTGTCTTCCTTTCTTTTTTTTTCCTTCTCCAGGTAACAGGGAAGTTCAGAGGAGGTGTGAACCCTTTCACCAATGGCTGTTGGAGGAATGTCTCCCATGTCCTCTGCAGCTCACAGGCACCCAGGTGCATTTTTTTTTTTAAATTGTCCTTTTTTTATTAAATGCATCTCTCCGGTTGTTCATAAGCATGATATAATCTTACAAAGGCATGTCTTCATCCTTGGCCCATGAATATCCATTCAGTGCACAGCATTGAACATTTCTCTGGCTCTCTCAGTTTACTCTGTACAACAAAATACACTGAACATCTAAAGACCATCATTTTGAGAAAGTAACTGAATGACAGGAGAATTTACAGCCATTTAAAGCTCCACTCAAAAATATGTTTTACTTGCTGTTACACGACCCGGATGTTTGAGTTTCGCTGTGCAGGATGATGTTGTTGTTGTGGTAGTCAGTTGTGGTTCAATATGAAAGTTATCTAGGTGTGATGTGGAAACCTTAGGCATAGATTGCGTATTGTTTGAGGAAGGAGAAAGAGTCCGTAAACAACAGGACTTCTGTGTCGAATAGAATTGTTTTAGAAAATATGCTTGAGAGTATCTCTGAAACCTTCTTCATTCAAGGCCATCGTTTTTTCTTCTAATTTCTGAACATGCTGCAGTCAGTGTGCCGGGATCATTCGCTAATGGCTTATTCATTGCAACAAATCCATCTAGCATTTGAAACAGAGCTTGCGTAACATATTATGATTATTATTCGTACACTCACTGTCTTTGTGCTCTCTGTAGGTACTTGGGCAGGAAGAAGTGTGTGCAGAGTGTGTGTGTGCAGCCTCCTTTTCTGCGGCCACAGCTGACAGAGGCCCAGCTGGCTGCAAAGATCCTGGACAACGGCATACAGGGAGACCTGCACCGAGTAAGTACAGCAGAGCAGGAGCTCATAGGGACAGACTTTACTAAAGTGCCATTAACACTGCTGTGTTATTATCATCTGGCTTTATTTAAACACCAGTTAAAGAAAATTCTTTTTAGCTTTGTCCTGCTGGTAAACAAGTGTTACGTAAGGGTGCTGTGCTTCTCATTCAAATCTGTACTTGGTAAGTTTGCATATACGCAGGTCCAGATGGCAGCAGGAGCTTTAAAAGCTGTTTGAAATTCAATAGCCAGAAATCCTGTAAGGTCACATCAGTAAACGCAACACAACCACATCTATCATCAGACAGTCTGTGATGTTTGATAACAAAGAACACAAACTAGTCAGGATCTCGCTGACTTTTTTTTTATTTTTTTTATTGGTGTTAAAATTGACTGAATTTGCTGAATCTTTTCTGATTAATTGTAGTATGATTTGCAGTGGTTTGTGTTGTTTTTTTGTTTTTTTTTTTAGAAACTGCTGTAATGTTCAAAATTCACAAAACTGGGGTAAAATAGTGTTTAGTGAGGAGCCTGGGAATAAAGTCTGATTTGGCAGAATTAAGTCCCAGAGGCAGTAAAGTATCTGCTGGGACATTGATTATTGAGGTTGAGGACTGATTTTTGTTTAGCTTGGGCTCACAACATTAGATTTGAAATGGATTATTTCATACGGGTGTGGTATTTTTTTTTTTATCTTAATTTATTTTATTTTTTGCAGAAATATGGCAGTGAGTGGCACTTACACTATGTCTGCCCAACCACACTTACTGCAAAAAATAAAAAATAAAATAAAATAAAAAATCACCCGGGAGTGACAGTGTCAGCTTCTACTCGCAAAGCAATTTGTTATCTATATATATATATTTTTTTTTTTTGGTCAGACATGTTGGTCATTGATTTACTGTGGCTTGTTTTCATTGCATCACTCTGACTTTGTCATAGTCAGAGGACAATTTAAGTAACGACAGCTAAGGGAAAACATCATAATTTTCAGATTCCCCCACTCTGTTATTTATACAGGAAAACAAATGTAGGTAGGTGAAATAAATAGTGAATACATACAGATTGCTTACAAAGACAGGAAGACCAACATAAAGTGTCTCAGTAGGTTCCTGTTTCACCATGAGCAGAGGTAAGAAGCCAAAAGCTCTACTCAAGTAAAAATGTTCAGCTTGTCATCCTCTCCTGATGAGATAATCTGCTTCAGGACAGTTTTCTCAGTCTGTCTCAAGTGTGATCACAAAATTTCCATGTGAATATCACATCAACATTATACTCTCAGAACTGTACACATTTTAATTACCAACAAATGTACAACAAATAACAACACTGTGATTGGCCAGTGATCACCTGAGTCAATGCGCTGTGCACAGCTCTACAATGAAATAAGATTTTATATATATTTGAAATAGTAAAAATAAAAATAGAAAATCAATATGTGGTGGCCATTGTTAATATTATTGGGGTCGCTGCAAATAAATCAGTGAATGGGGAAACGCTGATCTAGTATTTAACTTAATATCATCAACTCAACCAACACAGTCACAGCTCTCTGTCAGTTCAGTGTCTCTGTCGGTTCTCTGATGTACTGACCTGAGGCCAGCGTTGACAACCAGAACTCCCTGCACTCTGCGCTGTGGTCGGTTAATATTAGTCACCAGAGCTGATTGAAACTGTACTCTGACAGTGGCAGAAAGAAAGTAGTGAAGCAAGGGACACTTTCTCATCTGATGTCCTGCTGTAGCTTCAGCCATTCAGACCTGGGATCAGTAGACAACCAGCGTCTTAACATTAATTGCATAAATGCATTTAAATTGGTAGGAATTATTATGTTTTGCCAATAATTCTGACCAGGACTCTATTTCAGTCAACTAAATACAATTCTCTGACTTTCTATCTGTGTTTCTTATTTGTGTGTTTTATCCTCATTCCAGTCCAGGTCCAGTCTGGAGATGATGGAGAGCCAGTCATGTGACGCTGAGCCTCCTCCTCCACCTAAACCAGAGCTCCGCTACCCTGGAATCACCAGAGGAAACACGGAGGGTAAAGCTTTCTCAGCAGCTTCCTCTACAGGATATTTGTCTGAGCTTCTTGCTGTAAAAAAACAAACTAAACATTGATCTGATTCTGTGTTGATTTTACAGTTTTATCTTTTCTCTTCCCACCCTCCTGCAGAGTGCAGTCTACTGAACAAAGCCCCTCCCACCCCCACCATGTACAAATACAGGCCCACCTACAGCCCTGGCAAGAACCACACAGCGCTCACACATGCTTACGCCAACCAGGTAATCCACAAACAAACAAACACACAGATGAGTCTCTTCACAGAGTAAATAAACATTAAGTGGTGTGTGTATGTGTGTTTATAAGAAGAGAAGCTTATTTCCATTTGTCCCTGCCTCTGTTTCTTTTATCTCTTTGATTTCAATCTAATGCATCTCCATTTTTTTTGTTTTTCCTTTTGATTTCCTGTCGGCCATCTTGGTTTGGTTTCTCAGTGGCTTTCTGTTGATCAGTATCAGTAAGTGATTGTTCTGAAAGCATTTTTCCCCTCTTATCTTCACTTTTAACTTTGTTTCCTGTCCCTTTCTGTTTGCTCTGGACGTGGGTGAAATACTGTTTGAATCCATTTCAGATGAGCCGTGGCTGTATTTATCGGTCTTGGACAGTATTGGTTGGAACAGATGAGTAAAAGAGGAGTACACAAGACTGATAAAGAGAGTTTTTTTTTCTTTCTTTTTTTTTTAAATCAAAGGATTGTACCTGAATACATCAAGATTAGTAGAGATAACTCAGGTGTTCTCAGTATTTGTACCCATGTCTGGTTCATATCCTCCCACCTGTCAGTCCAGCAGTCTTTCTCTTTTGTTTGTCTCCCTTTTAGCTTCCTGTTTGTTCTCCTCTCTGATTTAGAAATGTGTCTCAGTGACTCCCGTAGATTCTCCTCTTTTTCTCCCCTGTAGCTCAGATACAATATCCAAGGCTCTGTTTTTACCATCCATTTGCTATTTTTTCACCTCAGTGATGTCCTACAGGCACCCTTTGATCTCTGATATTGAAGTTTCATACTCTTATCACCTGATCTGGTCTCATGTGAAGAAAACATTTCCCGATGCCTCAGACAGAAAACAGTTTAACAGACAGTAAACTGACCGAAAACAGAGGAACCAAACGGGAAGATAAATCCGTTTCCCTCTTATTCTGTGTTGTGGAGATATTTTGGAGATATAAGATGAAAGTGTAAATCAAGTCTTCATCTCAGTAACAGTTTTTCATCAATTCTTATAAAAGAACCAACAGTTAATTCTGTTTATAATTCACGTTTGACCAGTTATTTTTGACTTCATTAGAAATCTTTGAATTGTGTGACCTCGGTCTTTCCCTGCAGCTACTTAGGGGAGAGAAACATTTTTCTGTATGAGCGTATGTGTTTGTTAGTGTTAATATCAGTGGCGTGTGGTGGCTTTTACAGACAGGAAAGCAGAGCTAAGCAACCAACTAACCCGCCCCTAGATGTGTATCTTAACGTGTGATTCAGATGTTTACTACACTAACCAAAAAAAAAATGGACCACACTAAAACATATGTTTTCATGCCAGCAGTAGCAGTAAGCTGTCTCTTAAATTCAGGGCCTGTCCTGATGATGTGTGACCTGTCTTTCCTGTGCTGAAAGTCTCTGTCCTGCATCTTGCTTCACTCTACCTTGACAGCTTCACCTTTCTTCAGTCCTTCCTGGCTGAAGGAGCAAGCGAGACACAGACAGATGCACTGCCCAGCTCGGTTAGCGAGACAGACAGATTAGAGACAGATGTGCTGCCAGCTAACACATCACCTTAATGTTACTGTTATTTGCTGAGATCAAAGAACACAAGTTTACCTGATTGTTGTTCTTGCAGTTAAAACTCATGTTGTTTATTTTTCCGTCTTACTGTGATCAGTAGGACATTTCTGTTTCATCCTCTAGTTGAATTTGTTCATTTACTTGCTAATGCTTCATCTTTACGCTTAGGAAGACTGTTGAAGTCATTTCCTAACGCTCAGGTACAGTTGCGACAGGCATTCAAAATCATAACTGAACTCGCCCACAAAACCATGCCACGCCCAGAACCACGCCCACAAAAATGACAGAAATGATCGATGTAACGACTGGTAGTCAGCCTGGCTCCCAGAGAGAGACAGTAGCCTACTGCGGCCACAAGAAGGCAGTAATTTACGAGATGAACTCCAACAGGCAGATCAGATCCTTTATGGGACAGAGCGCTGTTCAGAGATGTCAGGAGAGATTTCACTCCCACTTCAGTATCACTCTGATGTCTGCTTTTAGCTTTAACTGGTCAAACACTGCTTGTCCTGACAGCACGCCACTCACTGGTATGACTGACGATGTATACCTACAGTTGTCGTTCATACTCTTTTTGTGTTCTGTTGTTGTTTTTTTAGTGACTTTTAAACCCTCATAGTTACACTAAAAGAAATGTTGGCAGAGAAAGTTAAACATATTTTACATCTAATAATATATAATAATGTGTATCTGAATCTGACGCCAAGCTTTCTGTCACTAGACCTTCAGTGGAGCAACTGTTTGACAAAAAGGGAAGTGCACTTCGCAACAGCCGCACACGTCTGTGACGCTTGTCACGTGGTGGCAGGGGAGGTTCAATCTCCACCATGATGATAATCAAACCGCAGCAGGTGGTAGAGATGCTGTGCTAAACTCTTGTGTTATCTTCTCACAGCGTTGAAGTACAGTACATGTCCCCTGTTTGAACTCATGTATGTATCAGTCTGTATTACATATGATGATGCTGCTGCTGTTTGTGGTGTTGTGGTTTACGTGAAAGCACAGCGCTGCAGATTAAAGTCAGCATGAGATGCACGTGTGTTGAACTGAAATGGAAAGTGTGACGAACTGACAGAGAGCAGCACCGTGTCCGTCAGGCTGTGGAGGACACGTGACACAGTGAACTCCACAGATACAACACGGCACAAAAAAGGGAGGATGAATGAAGGTCCAGTGACACAAAGCTTGGATTCATTATTAAAGACTCGCACTGGACCCTACATGTTAGCACGGTGTCCTTCGAGTGGTCTTATTCATACTGAATATCTAATTGAGCTCAGGACCATCAGTATCAGTCCTGACCTGTCTGACAGAGAAACGTTGCCACGGTAACATTTGAGGTGTTGTGTCAGGTTGTCAGCACTAGAAGAAGTTTTATTTTCACAGGAATTCACAAAAATGTACACAACTCCTTCATAGGTCTCTGCTTGTATTTGCTCAGCTTCTTGTTGTTTCTTTTCCCTCCTCCTTCCTCCTCTCTCCTTCAACTTCCCTCCTCTCTCTCCTCCTCCTCCTCCCTCCTCCAGTTAAGTCGAGGAGAGAGTGTTGGCAGTGCCAGGGACTCCTCCTCCTCCACCTCCTCCCTCCTCCAGGCCAGCCAGCAGCCTGGTTTCCGCTCTCAGCCCAGCCTGGACCGGAGGGACACTTCATCTGACAGAGTGGGAGGGGCAGGAGGTGGGGAGAGGAGGGAGGGAGGAAGAGAGGGGGGAGCAGGGGGCATCCCTGGCTACTCCCTTGGCGGGCGCTCGTACCCCTCCTTCTCCGACCCCACCGTCCTGTCAGGAGTGGCATCGCGATCTTCCAGCTCCACGCACACCTCAGCAGGCGCTGCCCACATCTCTGAGGCAACCACCACCTCAGCCAGCTTCAAGAGCTTAGCCAATCAGACACCGCCGCCTCACCACACGGCTCGCAATGGGAGCCTGTCGTATGACAGCTTACTGGCTGGGGGGGATGATTTCGACAAGGGGGTGGCAGTGGGTTCAGTAGCCCCTGAGGTTTCCTCTGGGAGACCCTGCACACCAGCAGCAGGCGGCTACAGCTCCCCCTTCCTGTCTTCGCAACAGAGAGATGCTGAGATGCACTCCCAGTCCTCCCAGTCACCCCATCACCACCACCGCTCCTCCCACCACCACCACCACCCCTTCCTCCATCGCTCATCGTCCTCCACATCGTCCTCCCCACCACCTCCTCCAGAGAGGGAGCGCCTGCTGGGCGAGACCCACCCGGGCACTCACCCCGCACCCGCCAATCAGGCCTCCGCTCCCCCTTCCTCCTCAGCTCCGCCTCTGCCACACCACCACCACCACCACCATCATCACCACCACCACTCCCATCATCACCACCATCACTCCTCCTCCTCTTCCTCCACTTCCCGCCCTCCCCGTTTCGCTGCCCCTCACGCACCGCCCCACCACGCCTACCCCTACCGCACCCGCTCCACCGACACCCCTCTGGGCTCCTCCTCTACCTCCACCACCCACCCTCCCCGCTCCCCGCACCCCCCACCTCTGGGCAAGTCGCTCTCATACTCGAGCGCCGCGGCGGCTGAAATGCAATACCGGCTGGTCCGAAAGGCTTCTGCGTCAGCCGGAGCGAATGCAGCAGGTGTAGGAGGAGGAGGAGGAGGAAGTGGAGGGATGATGGGAGGAGGAGGAGGAGGAGGAATACAAGCACCGAAGTGAGTATGAGTTTCGCCTTTTGTCAGGACGATTGGTTTGCTGCTAACCCTGAAAAAAAAAAATCATCCGCCCGCCTGAAAACCTGACTACCTGATTGACTGCTCCTCCTCCTCTTCCCTTCTCTCTTCCTCCTCCTCCTGCCAGATTTCCTGTGAGTTCCTCCTTCTTCTCCCTTTGCTTGTCTTCCATTCATCTGTGAGGTTTCTCTGTCACATGTGTTCTGTCTGTTTGTTCTTGTCTTCTTCATTATCACCGCCGTCTGTTTGGACAGTACATTATTTTGTAGCAGTCCCTTTCGTCCTCCACAGGCAGATCTGTCTCTATACACATTACATGGAACTGGAACGGTTCTCATGGACGGATTGGTTCGTTACAACAGCCGTTCAAGAACTACATAAATTCATGCTGTCGTTAAAATAACAGCAGGAGAACTGAAACAGTCAAGATGTAACATGATAAAACATGTAAGATAAAAATAATCAGCTCTATCTGACGTAGCGTGAGGTGATATTAGGGAAACCGTTTCCTCCTGAGCACAGATGCATGAAGCATCATGTGTTTGGTCCCAGGAATGAAACAGTGCCAGGTCCAGTCTTTTATTATCAGGTTCGTTTTTCTCATTTCTGTTACACTGAGGCACCGTCACACTTCTGCATGACGACAATTAGACTGTTTGAACTTCTGACATGTTGCTGTGTGTGTCTGTCCTGTGACAACATCCCTCTCACTTTTCCATCCTGCTCACTGTTTGTTATTTGCAGTTACTTCACAACTGCATGGGTTTAGTTTTACCACTGTGGCTCCTTTAACCTCAGGAATGTGTGATTTGTGTGTCGTTGTTGTGGCCTTGTCTAAATGAAACGGACTGTGTGTCTGTGTATATTGTAGTTCACAGATAAACAAACTTCCAATAGCATAGTGAAAAACTACTAAAGTCGAATATAAATGTTTCAGCCTCCACACTGAAAGAGAAGCTTTCTCACCAATAAGCTTTAACATTTCAGGACATCAGTGTCCTGGTTGGGACTGTGATGTCTACTGCGTGGGAGACAGTCCCTGCAGGATTTTCAAATTCAATTTTCAGTTTCCAGTTCAGCACAAACCAGATTTATCGTCACTGTCAGCTCTGGTTTTCCCTGTAGAGCCCAAGAAGGAAGATAATGGAGAGTGTAGAACGTTTCTGTGTACTGTCATGGACATTTGACCTTTTTTGGACATTTCTTCAAACACAGAAACCCAAGTGTGTAATGGGTGTAATGTCTTCCTTAAATCCACACAGCCCAAACAGCAGCTGTAGTAAGACTTGTAGAGGTTTTTGGGCTGTGAAGCGAGCTGTGAGTAGTATTTTGAAGCTGAAACACACGGTGCTTTCACGCCTCACTGCTTCGGTTCGGGGAGAACGAACCCTGGTGCAGCTGCCAGAGGGTTTTGTGAAAGTAGAGAAGTGATTTCAAAAAGTAAACTATCATTAACTCCGTCTGATCAGACGGTCCCAAACATGTCCTTCCTGTTTGTCCATCCTGCTTTCATCCTGGTGTGATCTTCAGTCAGTCAGTGCTAATAATGCTGATCATCACTTAGATGTTTAAATATACACACGGAGCCTGAAGTGCAGTCTGACCTGCTGTCAGTCCACTGAATTTGATGATGATGATGATGATGCAGGATGACATCACCAAAACTGTCCAATCAATGAGTCACCTGTCAGTCTGTATAACTGCGGTTATAAGTCAGTGTGAACATGAAAAGGCCAAACGAACCGAACCACAGGTGTGAAAGCACCTGAGGTTTTAGTTTAGTCCTCGTACTGAGTGATCCAGATGTTACTGAGACGTCCATGTCGTTTTCAGCTGGACTCTGGGCTTCCTGTCCTGAGCTGTCACACTCAATGTTCCTGTTTTTGTTTTTTGTTTTTTTTCCTTTGTGTTTTTCTAAAATCAGGGATGAGCTGATCCAGATGAAACCTCTGCATCGGACCAACGGTGGCCAGCCCTTCTCCTCCTCCTCCTCCTCCTGCTCTGCCCCTTCCTCCCCCTCTCACCCAGTCAGCGTATCCGCCCGGCCCGGAGTGGCCTACCCCAGCTCGGCATTGATGCAGAGCCCCGCCCACAAGCCCCAGGGCGGCGGGGTGAAGAAGGTGACGGGCGTCGGGGGCACCACCTATGAGATTTCTGTCTGAGCGGCAGCCAGCCCTCCAGCTCAAGGACCAATGAGACGAAGAGGAGACACTGCTCTCTCTCTGCCTTTGACGGAGACATTTGGTTTTTTTCATGATACAAGAAAACACTCGCACACATTAGAGGATGAGTGGAACCATTTTGTCCAGATCTCACTCCTCATTGGCTGATTATGGCTAAACTGTACTGGACTATCCAGACACCCACCTCAATAATCCTGCTGGGAAAATAACAGTGAGACCTGGGCTGATGTGAGCCAGGACTTACTGGCTCTGGGCTATTAAAGACAATATTTTTTTTTTGGATCTCACCGGCCTAAACAGGAACCTTGATTTGGCTGGTTCTCATGGGTTTTATCCTCACTGTAGCTCAGTAGGTAGCATGAGGCACTAGCATGGTCAGGTCTGGGTGTTACATTGTACAAATGCAGCAGCGCAAGGCGTTACCACTGCCAGGGTTAGGAGTCTGATCCCCCACCAGGGCCACCGCCAAGCTCTGGATCAGCTGCAGGTTTCTGAAGGTTCATATCAGCACTTCTGGACTGACACTGTGTTTAGAAAAAAAAAAAAAAATCAGTGCAGATGTTAATATTTCACCTTCACATGTAGAACGTCACTCAACACACAATGATAATGATGATTATAGTAATAACGCATTCATGCATAGACTGTGGAACCCGATCAAAATCAAGGTAGAACCCAATTTAAAGTTAAGGGCTTCCCATAGACAGGCAGTGCAGAGGAAAACAAAGTGCGTGACCAGTCCGACCCGGGACACATCAGACTGAGTTATCAGTTCAGCCTGACTCATAATGACAGCATCCACCTAATGTGGAGCGATTTCATTGGACCAAGAACACAAGTCGTGTTTGTGTTCCCAGGTGTTGTGCGATACACGGAGTCTGTAACCTGCTGTCGCTCCCCTCGAGGCTGCGGCGTCGTTCACAGCCTTTTTTTCGAGTCGGTCACGGAAATGACACGACACGGCTCAGCAGGAGGTCTGTGCCGGACCTGTGACAATCTACCGGCTGGAAGGAGCTTCACCCATCGACTCTTCTTCGGTTGTAGCTGCGTGAATTGACTTGCCTTTTAAATGGAGGGAAGAAAAACGTGACAATGGAAAAAACAAAACAAAACAAAATGCTGATTCCCTCTTTCTTTGATTCATTCGTTGATTTATTCCTAGATGTGAATACGATTCCATGTTTGTACAGGATGATGTGATTTTAAATGTGGAGTTCTTTTTTTTAAGAAGAAGAAGAAGAAGAAGGAGAAAAAAAAAATGGTGGCATTCATACCGGACTGCAGCATGCACTACTCTTAGTACTAGCCACTATAAGCCACCGTGTTTGGCTGTGGACCGTGTGTCGTCTGTTTGAACAAACAGGAAGTGAGGAAGCCAAGAGAGAAAACTTGTTTTGGCCTTTTGTTGTTAATGGGATCCTTAAGAAAAGGCAAATTTTTTCTAGAAAATGAATTTCCTTGAGCAATTGCCTTGAAAACTTAAGTGTTGTCATTGGGGTTTTTTGTTTTTTTTTATTTCACCTATTTAATTTGAAATTGTTTTATATGAATTTCTATGGAAATATAGTTATTGATAAATGAAGAGTTTTTAATATTGACTCAAAGGAGGGGTTGAGCTGTTGGGTCTCTGAATCATGGATGAAAAGATTAAAGCAGCCCTATCAAGACTGGTTTTGGTTGATGCTCCACAGTCGATCCTCTGTTTTCTCAGAATGAATCTGGATTCGCAGCGACGGAGGTCACCTCCGAATAAAGCAGGACTGGAATCTCTCAGACCAGACGCCTTATTTACAGCCAGATTGCATCTTCAGTATCAACGTGATCTCAGTTCAACGGCGGAGTATTAGGGCCACTGTTGAAAGGTAGGTTCTAATGTAATTATCACAACGTAATGTAATGTAATTATCACAAAAGCTGTATTTTTTTGTGAGAAAAGGCAAATTTACAAGCAAGTCATTACAAGATAAAGTTGTAAATTGATGACAGTTATCTTTAATTTGACAAAAGAAAAGTGTAATATTTCAACACTTGAATAATGAGTCATAAAAGTAAAGTCACAGTATTAGAGGAAAAAGTTTGGAGCATTTGTACCGTACAGTATGAAGTATTTGAATTATTCACATTTGACTTAACACATTTTATTCTGAAAATCTGTCCCCCCCCCCCCCCCCCACAGTGGCCCTAATGCTGTTGTAGGATTTACACTGTAGATGAACTGAGCTTCATTTGTGAGTCGAGGTCCTCAAGATACACTTAAAGGCAGATCACTCTTGGTTTGTGGTATTTTTAATCAAACGATCTTCAGGTGTAAACAGTCAGAGGTGAGGCTGCTCGTCTGAGAAAATGTGTTGAATGCTTAAAAAAAAAAAAAGAAGTAGCTGAAGTTTTGCTGGTGCAGTGGACACCTGTGAATCAGTGCACTAAGTCTTCCTTTTCCCTGCTACGCATTAACCAGCCATAGTTTGTTAAAGGTTTCACGTCCAGCTGTGGCTGGAGGTTTAGAAATGTATCTGACATCTTTATGGGAAAATGTCCAGCAGCTTGTTGCACCTGTTGGAGGAAGTCGTATGCAGTCTACATTAAATCTAACCTAGGTTTCCCCCCCCCCCCCCCCCCCCCCCCTCTCTCAGAACTTGCAAAAAAAAAAAAAAAATCAAATACTTTCCCCGGAACTGGTGCAACAGACTGCTGGTGACTTTGTGACTAAATCACTTTGTACAGCAGATGTGATGGACGTAAGCACGACTGTTTTTTTTTTTTTTGTTTGTTTGTTTGTTTAAATTCACTTTTAGTTTTCCATCTTTGGCCATGTTGTCTTTAATCAGTCAGGAATACAAATAGGAAGAACAGGAACAACACAGGACCACATGAGTGAATCCTGGAGGGAATATGACCAGTGATGGTCAAATAAAGGAAGCACATGTGTTGAACTGCCACAGAGAGAGAATCCTGTGTCTGTCTTTCAGGAGCTGTGCATTTCTTTCTTCTTTTTTTTTTTTTTTCCTGTAATTTGAGGACACTTCTTTCTTTGAGCAGAGTGGCTGGTAGATGAAGACAGTGGACTGTAGGTGTGCGTGTGTGTCAGGAAGCACAGTTTCATCCGGCTTGGTTAAAGACAGGGCTGGGAAAGTTCAAATCAAAGAAATGACAACTATGTGTACTGTACAGCTTAATGTGTGTGTGTGTGAGTGTTTGTGGATGTATGTGTGTGTGTGGTGAGGGGCTGGGGATTGATAATAAACTTTAAACAAAGAGGTGGAACATTGTGCATGATTTCAGCACAGGCTCTTACCTGGGTCCCTGTTCATCTTATTGTAGTACTTTTTTTTTTTTTTTTGGTTAATTGCTAAGAATTTTTAAAGGGCCCTTTCACCCAAATTATACATACAAGATAAAATGTCCTTGTGGTATGTTGCAGTGCAGATAGTTTGAGTTTCATGTGCTGAGGTTTTGCTTTTTGCTGTCAGCTGGATGAGTAAATGAACTGTCTAACACGTTAGCTTTATACGACACTGATAATATTGTGGAAACGTCTGAAGGATGAAGGCTGTGTAGGAACTCTTCATGTGCACATTGTTTTATTGCATGAATAACAGAACAGGGCAGGTGTTTTCAGCAGATGTCTCCATTTCACATACAGGAGCAAATATACACACAAGTCTTGGAATGCAGCTCGAATGAAATGTAACGTGACAAAAAAAAAAAAAAAAAAAAAGGTCAAATCACATTATGTGTTAATAAACAAACCAAAATCAGCTTTGTTAAGAAAATAATTAATCAGGGATCAAAACAGTAGTGTGATTAAAAAGTAAATCTACAAAAAAAAAATCCTGATTAGGGAACAGGAAGTAACACAAAGAGAATTCAATCAAATGCCTCAGAAACTCTTGATCTGGTCCATAAACAGAAGCAGCAGCAGCTCACAGCCTCTCTGATGAATCCTACTCTTTATTCATACAGTATAAATATGTTATGACAGTCATGTTCATCTCAGTTTGAGAGGCAAATACACTGATCTTAAAAAAACAACAACAATAAACAAACAAGGAGGAATCTGAATAAAAAAAAAGAAAATTGCTGGAATGTTTTGTCAGAAGCCTGAATGACAGTAGAGCTGAGCTTGGTCTGTGATGAATACAGATGCTGTCCAGATGTCAGTAAACTTGTGTAACACCGTCTGATTGGGGCAGATGTGTTGATGTTAAAAACAGGTGCTCCCATATATCGTGCCTCTCTTCTCAAACCAAAACCGCGAGGAACCTGAATGTTTGACACTGTAAATGTTACACACAGCTGAGTGTGTGTAGTTAGAACTTGGTTAACAATGAATATACAGTTAGTCATAAAGTTATTTAAAAAAAAAAAAAAACATAAAACATCTACTCTGAATTAAATTAGCTGCATAAAAAAATTAATCAAAAACAACAAAGTAGCATCACATTCACTGCTCCCTCATTGTTAATTAGTATGAACTCAGCTGACTCTCCTAAATGACTTCACAGCTTTAACCCTCAGAAATGTGCTGTGTCGACTTTAATCACCCGATGTACATGACAGGTCAGCACAGCACATTTCCAGCCTGCACACTGATAAAGTGCAGCTTGTTACAGCATTACACCCTCCTCCAAACGCCAAAACTTTACTGTCCCTCAGTGTTGCTTCTCCAACTAAGTGTGCGCTTGTTCTCTTTGTTCGGTTCAGGAGGGGGGAAAACAGGCCGAGGTCGCTGCAGCAGCTGCACGAGTACTGGGTTTAAAAGGGGGGGGGGGGGGGGGGGGGGGGCGGCTGTGTTGAATGGTGCTGAGGAGATGCTGAAGTACTGAGGCTATTCATTTTCTCCATCGATCTCAGGATCCAGGATCCACACTGACACCGGTGCTGTGCTGATTCATGAGCCAACAAACTGAACACTTAGGAGAGGAGAGCGAAGAGGAGGTGGATGAGGAGCTGACCTGGACTCATCAGTTCAGAGGTCGAAGCTGAGCGTTCACAAACTGTCTTATTTGTCCTTCTTGGACTCGGACTCTTCCTTCTGACTGTTGTCTCCTTGCTGGTCTGGTTCCTCCTCCTCGGGGACCGGAGGGAACTGGGACTGGCTGACCTTGTCTTCTTTTGTCTTGTTGAGTTTCTTGGATTTCTGGTAGAGTTCGTTCAGGTTGAACTCTCGGATGATGTTCTCCTGGAGGAGAGAGACAGAGCTACCCCTTTAGAGAACATGTGGAGAAACTATATGCACCCATAACATGTACACTGAATGGGTTATTATTATTGTCAACATAAGCCAGGTATTGTCTGATAAACAGTAAATTCAGTCTGACCTCAGTGAAGCTCCAGGATACAGCTCTCCCCTTCTTGTCCACCTGGGGGCGTCGCATCACCTCCTTCCCTCCCTGGAACAACACCAGAGACGGAAGCTGCTTGGACAGAGGAGATGTTGATACCTTGTACCTGTAGAACAGATCCAAACAAAACATGTTCATGTTTCCAGTCAGTCCTCTCTGACAAAATAAAAGCCCCTTATTCTGTGACAACTGAGGAGACAAAAAGACAAAAAGAGATCAGACATCTTACTTCTTGGAAACTTCTCCATAACGTCCGATGTCCACTTTGCCGAACTTGAGGCCAGCACAGTTATACCTGAAACACAGGAGCAGAATTAACTGGAGCTGCTCCTGTTAATGTCAGTGCCCTTCACACTGTGACTGAATGGATGGATGGATGGAGTCTTACTTGAGAGAGAGATCAGCATAGACTGAAGCGAAGGACTGACACTCTGGAGACCAGTTGGCGAAAAACTCAACAATCCATGTCACACGACTGTCTCTGTCCAGCTCATCCTAAACACACACACACACACAAAATTCCGATGTATGATTAAAACGAAATTATACAAATCTTTGCTCTTGGTTTGATGTGATGTTTACTCACATCAATGGTTTTGTCGCTGAAGTACTTGATGTACTCTGGTCCCATGTACAGAGGAGGCTTACAGGTCATCAGGAACACTGAGACACACAGAAGCAACAGGACAGAACGGCATTAGGAGAGAGAGGAGAGGAGCTGCTCTCAGATCACGGTCTACATCCATGTTCTAAATGTGGTTTCAGAGATTGCAAGGGCTGTGTTCGCTCCTGGAGCCTGGTCTAACTATGCAATAACAAGGGTGGTGTCATTATATGGCTATGGTTAAGAATAGCATTACCTCCACACAGATTAAAAAGAAAAAATAGGTTGCAACTCATCTGACAAACAAGACCATGGTTTTTTTGACCTCTGGGTTTAGAGGACAGGAAACAGACAGGTCAGTTGATGTCAGTGTACAACAGTAACGGTTGCACTGACCTATGCAGAGTGTCAGGTAGAGCAGGCCCATCCTGATGTCCAGTCTGAAGAACAGGATGACATTGGCCACTTTGCTGAACAGGATGATGTTGCCCACATGCTGCTCCACCGTTACTGAAATGAACCAATACACAGAGACTTTTCACATGTTTGTCCAAACACCACAAAAACTATTTCAATCAGCAGGAGATAATGATTCTGATCTGTTTTCCTTTTTAAATCCTGAACAGTCTCTAAGACTCAGCCATTGTGCTATCTGTTCACATGCTAGAATTTTACTCAGAGAAAAACAAACACTAGACTGAAAATTCAGCTAATTCTAATGAAAAGCTTGGCAGACAGAGAATTACACTGAAAGACAGATCTGACTGCTCAGCCAGTTCATTGGTTCATGTTTTATTTATACATATATCATACTGCTGCACTAGAGATATGAATCCAGTAAAGAAAAAAAAAACATTTACTCACTGGCTCGTCTGTTCTTCATCATGACGATGGCACTGAGAAACATGAGGATCTCCACTTCTCTCTGAGAACACAATCAGGACAATGTTAAACCTGCCATGTTAACCAGTCTGTTCATGGTGGTCTCATCAAAAGAAAGTATGCGATATCTTCCTGCTTATTTATTAACCATAACATTATTTCATGAATACTGTATTTCTTTCTTTCAGCTGTGCGTTGTGCGTGGCTGCAGACCTTGGAAGCAGCAGCAGGTGAACACACATCAACAAGCAAGCATCGTCTTTCAAAGAGCTACACCGTCGATTAAGCCCTGCCTTCTCCAGCAGGTATACAGTAATAACAAGGAGGGTACCGGTCCTTTCAAGTCAATACTAAAACACAAACTCCGTCAAAAAACATGTAGAGTTCTAAGCGATTTTACTTGTCGATATACGATTTTCTCTCGTCGTCTGAAATAAACGACTTTTAACCGTGTTAATAGGATCCACCGTTAAAGTCTGCTGACATTCAATACAACAGCTGGCTTTTGTTTTTATAAAACAAGCTTGAGTCTCCCTGCACTCCAACAACTTAAAAACGTTAAACGACCTCAGTCATTTAGCTAAAGTTAGCTAGCTTTACCAACACTGAATGGCGTTGAGCAACCAGCTATAAGTCATTTATAGTTGATCTATATATAATGTATAGAGTCTATATATGCCGTACAATATAAAATAACTTAATTAATTGCGCCAAGTTATAAGTTACATTTTCTGACTTGTGTATTGCTGCCAGTAAGCACAACAGTATGAATTTCCATTTTTTTGACCGTAGTTTGGCCTATCATTCTCTCGCTGTAGCTAACAGCTAATGTCACCTGGCCTCGCTGCCAGCCCGTTCAGTGATTCATAACTGTGTCCATCCACTGAGCAGCTAACCACAAGCTAGCTAATACCACATCTTGAAAAGCAGCTGTGACTTTCCAGCATTTTCTACAGACCCAGTCGAAGTCGCAGGAGTTGCCATCCTCTCGCTGTGTGGCCAGATGGTCGCAGATACCAGGCGTCTTGCGGACAGCTAGAAAGGCTACAGACATGAAGAGAGAGGCTACATAGTAAGGCTTCAGCAGCCATTTGTACACCTGCGGCAGGTGATACAGGAAAGCGAATAACGGCGTTAGCAGAGCCATTTTCTAATCAACTACCGTACCACCACTAAAACGGGAAGTGAACCCCGAAAAGACGGAGGCTACCGGTGATGAAACCGTTAGCTTATGACAACCGATAACTAGCTTGGTGCTTTAAGGTAAACGGAAATACATGATGCATAATACTTCCTGTTTATTTAAAAATAAATCCCTGTACAACTACCGGTCATACTTCCAGCTAGCTGTAAATGATTTTTATTGTATTTTAAAATGTGCTTTAGGTAAATATAACATTATTGTCTCTATTTTAATACATTCCCGTGTTCTTCATACGAAGGGACGCGTTTTCCCTCCCCACATTAACACATATCTGCTTTTAATATGAAAGCGGAAGGCCGAACTTCCTGTGGAGGTATCGTTAACTCCCGACAGCTTGGTTGAGTGTTGCACTTTGCTGTCGGCAAAATAAAGTAGAAATCCTGAATTAAAGGGCCGGAAAGAGGCTCGGAGGTCAATCAGGACGAATGTGCTGTAGCAGGCGCTGATTGGTCGGGTCAGAACACAGGTCGCTGGTCCCAGGTTCACGTTCAGGCTTTTTAAGTCAGAATAAGATACAGGAGCAAAATACAGAGAGACAGTTATTTTAATTGCAGCCTTTATCACAGCAGACATTGTCTTACTGGGAAAAGCACATGTTACCAATAACCATAACAATGTATGTTTTTTTTTTCAGTTCTAGTTGAACATGGCTCTGGGACAGTAAGCACAACATCAGGACCCTGAAACTGAAGGTAGCTAAATGAATTACAGGTGTCACTGACAGAAAACATGTCAAAATGTCTTCAATGAAAAGGGCTGAAAGGGCTAATAATAATAATAATGATAATAATAATAAATAATTTGCATTTGCAGTGACTATACTATTACTGCCATCCCAGTTCAATGGGAAGAATGAGATGATAAGATTTTATATGTTCTTTAATTCCCTCAAAGACTTGAGGAAATTGTTTCTTTTTGGGCATTTTTTCACTGCAGTACATTCTTTGACAGCACAAATGCAGTGTAGTATAACCAGTCGAGATGTAGAACAGTCAACGAGCTGAAATATTTTAAGGAACCCCATTTTTGGTTACATTTTCCAGAAGTGCCCCTCATGTACATAGTAATTTTCTCCACTTTGATAAATGAAATAACTTCCTTTAGCCACAGAGACACAGAGGGTGGTTTGGGGTCCTTCCAATGAAGAAGGATGCGACGCCTTGCCAAGAGAGAAGTGAATGATAGCAAATCTGAGTGTGTTGTGTCATGTACCTGTGAGCCAAACACAGCTGAAAATGGATCCATTTTTAATTGGGACTCCAGTTCTTTAGAATGTATTATGGAGAAATCAATTCAAAATTTACCCAATTTAGGACATTAGGACATAACATGTGGTTAGTCAAAATTCTGACATGAAGATTTAGTTAAGTCAAAATTATGAAGCCTACAAAATCAAAATTCTTAATTATCTGATCATTTTCACTGCTCTACTCACTACTCATTTTCAATTCTGACTTCAAATAACTGATTAGGAACATTAATCAGGCCAATGTTAATTTCCAATTATGATATAATCAGTCGAGATTTTGATATACTTATCAAAATGAGCTAGAATTAATATATTTTAACATTTTGACTTGGTATCTCATCATGTTCACAGACTGTCTCATTAGTTTGACATTAATTTTGGAAATAAGCTTTCATACCTCTTCCTTTTGGTATAGAGAATACCATTACAGACAATGGGTACAACAGTAATCATTAGCTGTTAGTAAGAAAATAACTTCTGGTTTTCTATTACAATCTATGCTTTGATCTAAAACATGAATCATCACCAAGTGAAAACCTCTTTCACGATGTGTGAATGGCCATAAATGGGAAAAATCCCAATTTTCCCACCGGCTTGAATGCAGCACAAGTCTGTAGTAGAAAAATCAAGTTTATTTGCTAAGAAGTGACATCACCGTGTGTGATTCATCACTGTGCTGTGTTGATGTTGGATTTATGAGCTCATCACCTACATTTATGGATAAAGGAAACAGGTTTGGAAACAAAGATGCTATTTTTGTTGTTGTTGAATTTAGTCATTTACCAAAGAAGAAAAACACACATGGCATTTAAATCTGATGTTTCCTAAATCAGTGTTTTGTTTCTAAACATGTACATTTTGTTAATGTACATTTGTGTCTACATGTGCGTACTCCATGATCAACATGGTGACAAAAAAAGTGAGAGGGTCATAAAACTGAGGAACTATTGCTCCTCCAGATGAAACCAAGCCATGATGTCATCCTTAAATCACATAGCGCTGATCTCACTTTAACCCTTGATTTTTCAAATGAATTAATGAATGAAAATAATTTTTTTTTTTTTTTAATGTGATTATTTTGTTAATGTGACATTTTAGAATATTCAGTATGCATTGATCTGATGGTGCAGTAAGCATTGTTCCATTGTTTAAAGGAAAAACTCCTCCATCCAGGCCAAACTGGTTTTCTGGTGCTGCACTGCTTGCAGTTTTATCCTCTGGGCCTGTGCAGAGCTCCCTCATCACTGCTTCCAACGTGAACAGGAAAAGCATGAGGAGGAAGAGGAGTGGGAGGAGACCAGATTTAGATGCTTTAAATTTCTTTTTCCAGTTTTTATTTGATTTTTAAATTATTCTCTGAAAAGAATAATCTTCTGTTATTGCTGTTATTAATGGAATAGTGTGTCTATTTCATATTTCTTTTATTCGTTGACATAATTACGGGTTTATTTATTTATTTATCAAAAAGTGTGTCATTGCCACTGCTCCACTTCCGGCTCAGCAGCAGGTCCAGGATCGTTTTTTGTCGTAAATCACAGGTCTTCCGGTCCTGCGGCTGGACTGAGAAACGGATTCCAGATCAGCTGTCAGGGTTTGATGATGCCTTCTCATCTCCTCCAATCAGAGCCGCTCGGTCAGACCTGCTGTGTCTGTGCCAGTTGTCAAACTCGATCTAGAGGCAAAACATACAGGAAGTTTCACGACTTTGTCTTCGAAATAAAAGTCTTGAAGGGTAAAACGTTCGACCGCGCATAAACAGAAAAAAACACCTAAAAAGCATTTATCACACAGCATGACTTTTTCATACGGTCACCTAGCTTCTCCTATTCTTATATTCACATTCTCATTTGGTGCATTTTGGTACATAGGAGGCTGTAAAAACTATATACATATTTATGCAATGAAAGCAATAAACCAAACCTTAATTAAAAAAAAGTGCTATATCTTTCAGTTGTTCTTATTTAAAACCTGTCAGACAAAAGAAAACGGTAAATGTTCTTCAAATAAAGTTGTTAAGTAAAATGTTTATTTATTCATACACAGTTGAAATTGTTGACTTACAGGAGGACTTACTGATCATTTGTGTATTGATCATAATTGGAAAGGTATGCGTATTGAACAGGTTGAAAAGATTTTATTGTGAAAATTGTAACAGGATGTCCTCTCCATCACACGCGCTAGCTTTAGCATTATGGTAGTCGCCTCCTCAAGCGGCTCGTGAAGAAGAAATCCAGACAGGATTATGAGCGGCAGACACCGCCGAGCTGCCGAGCGATATTTCTGGCTTTAGTTTACCTCCAGCAGTCGAACCGCATCGACTTTTCCACCCAGACCGACGTGAAGAGAGAGGTAAGCCGTCGACTCAGTCTCTGCACCCCGCTTGTCATTGACAGCTCCCGTTATTAACTGTAGCTAGTGGGTTTTTTTTTAGCCGATTTGCCATGAGAAATATGGGGTTTCGAGGCGATACATTCTCCGGTTTATTTAGCCCCGGTCAAATCGTTATTTATAATACGCAGTTGTGGGAAAAAAGATTAAAAACATGGTTGAATTAGAGCTAAAATTATTTCTTAGCCTGACAGTCCGGTTGAGCTGTGTGGGTCGATGTTATCCAGTGGAGGTTATGGCTTATCGCCCTGAGAGCGGTGATTCCCTGTGGCTACTAGCCTCATGGCTACCGTATACAAACAGCCAGCAGATGGGCCCGGGCCGGATTCAGAGGATGCTCTCAGTCGGCAAATGGGGCATAATCAGCGCATACGTGTCCTCTTAACACGGTGGTGATATTCCTCCGGTAACATCGACCATTCTCCGCTTATACACCTGTGATGGCTGTGAACCTATCGGTGGTGCTGTGATATTTTGTTTCTTCTAATATCTCTATGATATCTCTCACATACTTGCCCAGGTACCTTTGTATGGCAGCCGGCCGCTCGGCCCTCCTACCCTCTCCCTGTACCGACACAGCCGCAGCATCCAACGTCACAGCCTCCATACTGACGGGATGACGGAGAGAACCGAGCCTCCTCACGCACGGACACGGTGAAGCGACGTTCAGGGGCCGTCAGGAATTCCTACAAACACAGCGGCAGGGGACATGGAGATTGACTTTTCCTTAGTGAGACTTTTCTGTCTTTCCTGAGAGGTCAGAGGACAGAGTGAGCCCAGATTAACTTATCAGGAGCTGCCGGGGACGTGGATTCTTGCTCAGGGGCACTTCAGCAGAGTGGATGAATGACCCTGGAAGCTATGGCTGACCTTGTTCAAGTCTTTCACCCTCTCCTCAGATGAGATGAATGAGAGCATGCTGATCTAATGAGAGACTGCATTTCACTAGAGTAGAAATATAGCTAATATTTTTACTTGAATATTAAAGTAGTTGCCTGGGGTCTGCTGCAGCCTTCATCAGGGTGGAACCTGGAAATCAGATGCTGTATTGTACATAGATACAGAT
Organism: Toxotes jaculatrix; assembly: GCF_017976425.1. Taxonomy (NCBI): domain Eukaryota; kingdom Metazoa; phylum Chordata; class Actinopteri; family Toxotidae; genus Toxotes; species Toxotes jaculatrix. The sequence goes on along the minus strand of NC_054397.1, from coordinate 27,085,000 downwards.
ATATTATCAGGTCATTAGGTCATTCACAACCATACAGCCCACAGGAGACGTTCATTGCGACATGATGATGGTGGGAGTCATCATCACCTCGTGCCTCAGGACTCCTGCAGTCTAACAGACATTTTGGTTCCCCTGTGGGAAAGAACGGAGCAAGTGGAGCGTGGTGGTCTGCCAGCACCATGGACTACCACGCTGAGTGCTGCTTCTGCGATCCCGAGGACTGTCACGGCGGCCCAGACGAGCCGCCGCTCCACAGTATCCATGCACCCAACCGGATCCGCCCGTCCTCTTACCGGGCCCTGAGGAGTGCCGTGTCCAGCCTGGCCCGTATCGACGACTTCTTTTGTGAGAAGATTGGTTCAGGCTTCTTCTCTGAGGTCTTTAAGGTACGTGACCTTATCCACTGATTAAATTCTCAGGGGCTGAAATAAACCTTGGTGGGTTCATCATTCCTGGTCAAAATGGCAGACTGTCAGTGTTGTGGTGCGGTTTTTCTGATGATTCAGTCGTTTGAACTTATGGTGTGATTCCTTTTGATGGGTAATTCAGCATTCCTGTTCAGATTCATCAAAGTCTGATGATCAGCAGCATCTGAGATAATGTCTGTAGTGTCCTAATGATGGATTGGACAGTACAAACTACACATGAGAGCTTTACAATTTGCCCAGAATCATCACTGTGTGGAGAAAAGCCAACACTGCACAGAAAAAACATCATTATTTATAAAATAAGAAACAATCACTGTTGCAGGTAGATAAGAACAACACAGGAAGAGACGCTGTAGAAAGACTGAATCTTTGTGTGTAGCGGTGTCTGTGCTGCAGATAGACATGTGACTGGGACAAACGTGGTACAAACATTTGCTGTCGTGGGCAGATAAATTGTCATGACGCGTCTAAGGAGTCATGAGCTGTGGAAATGTCATCACTCCTGCTGGTGGAAACTTCGTCATAGTGGATAAAGGTGCTGTGGCTTCTCTGAGTCAGTCTCACTGTGGTGACGCACAGGAGCTAGAAGACCCACCTGCTCCGTTCAAATAAGCTGTGTGGGAAAAGTTTGGGTTCCCAGTGAACTAGGTGGAACAAGCTGTAACTTGTGCGACTGTAAGCTCAGATGAAATGAACAGAAACCTGACCATATGCATTTGGGTTTTTTTTTTTTGTTACCATTACACCCCCAGTACTCACTGTGTACTTTACTGGTTTACTCCGAATGCTCTGTGTGTTTGTTGTTGAATCAGTGACATGTAGATAAAAGTTTGTGTGTTTTCATTAGTGCCTATTTGTGTTGTGTGTTGTCTGAGTTTTGCACAGACGTATGTGTGTGTGTGCATATATTGTCTATTGTCTGTGCATGTGAAGTAACAGGCTGATTGGACAACAGGTCCCACTGTCCAGACTAAGTAGATTATTCACACACAACCTGTGTGCGTGTGTGTGGACATGCTAGGTTTTCCTCACAGGTAACCTCTGTGTATCTGTGTATGTATTTATATAAGTAAGTAATCACATCCTGTTCACCAGCTCCAGTCTGCACACAGTGTCCACGCGTACCACTCATGACCATATAAAGTAGTGGTAGTTGTTGTTGGAGTGTTTGTTCAGGGTGAGGGTTAATATAAAACGGATTCCAGAGAAAATTCCTCTGTTCTTATCTGAAATAGCTTCAGATTTTCACACACACACACACACACATACACACACACAAAAAGCCTTAACTCATGGTGTATGTGTGTGACAACGCTAACAATCTAGTCTCCCCTCTGTTTCTCATAGTGTAGATAAGAGAGCTAGCCTGAGATAAGACACCTCCACAATGACCCAGCCCACGCCTTAATGTTACCGTGCTATCATTAGCATTTAGCTCAAAGCGCCGCTGTGACACCTGTAGTGAAACTGGTGGTGATCTTCTCATCAGACTGTGGGTTAGATAGAGAGAAGGGGCATTTCCCAGAATGCCTTATTGTTCTTTTAACAAAGCCTCTGGTATTTAGAGAAGTGTCCATCAGGGACATGCCTTATTGTTGGACGGAAGAAATTTAATTAGAATGTAAAAAGACAGAAAGGCAAGATATTTCTTATAAATGTGAATAGAATAAACATTATAATCCAGTCACATGTGCAGAGGAGAGACAGAGGTTTTGGCTGTTGTCTGAATGGTTCTACCTGCTGCAGTATCATTTTTTAAACCAACATGTTCTGTGTTGTGCTTTATCACTAACTCAGTGGGACAGACTGAACTGTTGTTTCTGTTCGACCACCTCAGCCACAGGAGCTGGCTGTTCTTTTTCAACTAACCCACAAACAAACAAAGGATGGAGCAAACGAAATGACCAGTAAGACATAGTGTGAGATTTGAAGAGCAGAACATTTAATGTTCAGACTCAGGAAAGGAAATCAGAAACATGTTTTTAGAAAAGTTTGTACTCAGGTCCTTAATTCAGTACTTGGCTTCTGTGGCAGCAGCTACAGCTTTGAGTGGCTGCCCAGCCTCTGCAGTACAGGAGCCCTGCTCAGCCCTCACGTTAAAGTGACGGAGATTAGCCTGTCTGACCGTTTATCAGAACAAGATTCTAATCAGGTATAATATAGGCTGAGGTGAAGGAGAGTCATCCAGTTACAAACTGTCCCCTTCCCAAAGTCTTCAGCGCTACCTTTTCACCAGCACCTCTGTGGCCTGAGCTAAGAATACTCCGTGGACACACTTTGGTTAACGACAGCTGTAACAGTTGTTGTGGTTGCTGGATATTATTAAAGCTGTAAATATACTTTTGCTGCGAGGCAAATATCCATTTCAGAGTCTAGACCAACCGCTAAGAGCCTTTGTCTATGGACCTGACGTAGTCACACACACACACACACTGATGAGAGGCTGCTGTTGCTTTAAAGAAAAGCTCAGACTGGACACAGGAAACCTTAGAAACCTTTACAATATTTATTTACCTTTAAATGCAGATGAGCTGTTTTATTTAATATCAGCAGAAGATAACAGCAGAAAACAGTCAAATATGATTCAAAAGTTATAGAAGCTAAAAAATATTCAGTCATCATTTTAATCTCCCCCTTTGATATCTGTTCTGATGGTTGTAGTCACAACCTCCTTGGGTTCTAATTGATGAGGCTGAAAGCAGGAAAAGTCCACAGATCTCAAAAATCCTGAGCATCAACTGCTGCAGATGTTGTGTGAGGTCAAAGTGGATCAGTAAGTGCTGCTGCAGTCCCCACTGTCCAGGCCTCTGGACAAGTAGGTACCTGTCTGGCAGCGACAAGGTTATGTGTTCACCCATATCTGTTTGTTGGTCAGGGAAGAACCTGGTGGATCCAGGATTTTTTTTTAAAACACTTTCCTTAACATTGTGAGGTTGGGCATTTTTCTCCTTGGTGGAGGTGTGGGCTCTACTGAGTGCCATTATCAGCGTTACACTCTCAGCTTGCTGTTTCTCTGTGTACTCTGCATTGTGTGATTGTGTATGTGTATGTGTGTGTGTGTGTGTGCGCACTGCCTGTTAGCTCCTGAACAAGGCCTCAGTAATGGCACAGTGGATTTGTGCAGATCAGAAGGAGTGATGGGAAATCCAGAAAGCCTATTAGTCCTACGCTATTAATACACACACGTACACACACACGCACGCACACAAACAAACACACAGACACAAATGCATGCACTTGCAGGTCCAGACAATGGCTGAACTTCGCAGGCACAAATTACCTGTCAGTGACCCGTCCAGTCGCACGCAGCAGCTCAAACCCTCTGCACCTGCAGCTTCACATGTTCAGGACACTGCTCATTAGAGGCTGAAGTTTGACTCTTAATAATATGATACGTTTTCAACACTGAGGTGTTTGCTGCTGATAATCTGGACGTAGCAGATGAAATGAATTTGCATCTGGAGACACTCAGCAGCTGGTCACACAGTCAGCTCCTGTACTTGGGACTGACCTCCGGTCCAGCCAATCACAATCAGTGGCAAAATTAAGGAACACAAACCACAGCACTGTGTGTTTGGTACACACTAATCCCACGTGCTCATCGATGATTATTGCTTCAGTTATAATTTTTCACTTAGTTACATATTTTTATTTTTTTATCCAGACAACAGGTAACAGTGCCTCATCATTTGCACTATCTTCTCTGTCATGTATCTGTGATGAGGAGAGAGACACACCTTGCAAACACTCGCACAAATGACATGCAAAGTGTACCTCTACCCTCCTCCACCTGTTTAATGCAGCACCTTTGTTTAGAGCAGAATGTGTCACATCTGCACCTGAAACACAGACGCACACACACACACACACAGACACACACTGGCCAGCTGTGTGTTTAGTGTTTCCATATTTAGCAGCTCTACATGGAGCTGTGAGTTGTCACAGGAGAGAAGAATCTCATTTAAATGGTTTATCTTATTCTAAACCTGCATGTTCAAGCTTAATGTGATGTTTGCTCTAAACTGAATTTACTGTAGTTAGAGAGAACGGATTCTCTGTGTACATGTTCTGTGCTGAATGTACCACACACAACCAAACGAGCACAGAACATCTAGGGTGTTTAAACAGGCCTGGCTGAACATCCAGGATTCATGGTGTTTTTTGTTTTAATCTTTTCTATGTGAGTTAAATAGAAATATGTAACTCAATCTAATGACTTGTGTGTGTGACTTGCTCTCTCACTGTAGACCTTCTCTCCTTGTTTTCCAGGTGCAGCATCGGATCACGGGCCAGGTGATGGCGCTGAAAATGAACACGCTAGCTAGCAACAAGGCTAACATGCTACGAGAAGTTCAGCTCATGAACAGGCTCTGCCACCCCAATATACTCAGGTAGGTAATGATGCGTATCTGAAAACACGTACGACACACGATGCCTTCATTTTATCAGGTTTAGTTATAAATCAGAGATTTTTGTCTCTGAGGTCTGAATACTCTCTGAATGTAGATGGAGGCATTAATATCCTCAGTGTGAGGGCAGAGACTGACACAGACAGATACAGCCGGCTGAATAACTCCTGGGGAAAAGGCAGAAGGAATAACTAACAACACTGTGTATAAGGAGCTTCTATAATTCTGGATAAAGTGTCAACAAGCCCTGAAGTTTTGTGTTCCTTTTCTCTTCTACTCTTTAACACATATAGTGATGTGTGTATTTCTATGCTTCACCTTATCTGTTTGCATGCACGTGTGACATGACCTTTATATTCAAATATTATTATTATTCCTACACTGTCTTATGACTGTGGTGTGTGTATGTGTGTGTTTTTTCAAATATGGACCATGCACCTTTTGCCAAATTCAGCATTCAGAGTCTACCCTTTGCACAAAGTGTCTATCATGGGTAAGACAAGAGATTCAAATAATAAGGACCAAAGTACAGTTCAGAAATCTTACATCCCTGGTTGGATGAGGCACACAGTGGAAGACCCAAAGAGTGCTTTGTTCTACACTACACTGATTGTGTGAAGGATGCTTATTGAAGAATTCTAAATATAATCTACTGTATTGTTTAAATCACGTTTCTTCTCCTGTTCTCAGGTTTCTTGGGGTTTGTGTGCACGAAGGTCAACTCCACGCTCTGACTGAGGTAAAATATCCTAAATGTTTTACTTCATGTTTCCTTCGTTCTTTTGCTTCTTCAGATGTCTGAGGGGTCATGTCTCCTTCTTGTCTCACTGGTCTTCCCCTTTTCCCTTCTCTCCCATGCTTTGTTTAGAAGTGTGTTTGCGCATCTGTAATTATTGACAAGTAATAGATAAAATGACTGGACACATGAGCATATGGTGAAATAACTTATTGTTTTTAAGAGGTTAAAATACAATCACAAATGCAGCTGCTCCTGCTTCAGGCTCTCTGCTCTCATCACAGTAAAATATATCAGGGTAACATAAAATAGGAGATTGTAAAAGACATCACAGCAACACGGGAGGGAAGGAGTGTGATAACCACAAAGGAGCGACACACAAAATACACCAAGCCTTGGAGTAATAAATAAACCCAGACTGACAAAGCAGAAGTCCCATACGTTATAATGCGGTACCGATTGGAAGTGGGTGGTATCCCTGGCAACGGTGATTTGTGTGTTTGGTGTCCTCCTCTGAGTGGCTGAACCACACACATAAATATCTGTGTCTGAGCATCTTAAACTGTCGACACGTCTCCCGTCTTCAGTTTAAACTGCATTCAGGAGTGTGTTTTGGCTCATATACAGAGAACAGGTGTTAACATGTGGCGATGCTACCTTCTCTTGGTGTTCACTCTTTCTTTTGTTCTCCCTTTCTTTCCGTAGTATATAAACGGAGGGAACCTGGAGCAGCTGTTGGACAGTGATCTGTACCTGTCGTGGGGCGTGAGGATCGGTCTGTCTCTGGATATCGCCCGAGGGCTGCAGTACCTGCACAACAAGGGCATCTTCCACAGAGATCTCACCTCCAAGGTACAGAGTACAGGAGTAAGATGTCCTTGTCACAGTCAAGGCTGTGTAAGGCTGCGTTCAAACCAACATTAGCCCTGCGTGATAAACACAGACCCCTCAATCATTTGAATGCAGTCATTCTGGTGGGGGGCAACACAGAAGCCAAGTAAATAAATAAATAAAATAAAATAAAATCGCAATAAAAAGTTTGCCACAGCACAGCAGGTCATCTGGAAAGACTCTGCAGTGACTGATCAAATACATGCAAGCTCACATTCCTGCTGAATGACTTTGTAACATGAATGGCCCTACAGAGTGTCAGAGTATTATAAACTGCTGTGCAGTGTTTTGGCATCCGAGAAGCTAATTTTGGTCTAAAAGCTCCACATAGACACTTCCTCGACTCCACGTAGGACAGGCAAGATGTAGACACGTAATGGTCCAGGTCGTCCAGGTTTTTGATGATGCTCAAGGTTTAATGGAAGGGTCACTGCTTATAACTGTAGCCTGAACAGTGTAGAACAGGGTGACCACTTGGATTATAACCTGAACAAGTAAAGCTAAAACTATCTGCATGGACCAGATGTGTTTTGTAGTTTGAGGTGGTTTGTACAGTTTTAATTATCCCTTTGATCAGTAGCTGTTTGTAGATCTAACCTCCTGATTGTTCCCCTGTGTAGAACTGTCTGGTTCGCTGTGATAACGGCACCTTCACCGCAGTAGTGGGAGACTTCGGTCTGGCAGAGAAGATCCCTGATTACAGGTCAGTGTGGTGAAATCCAGACGCTTGATGTCTTTTCCTCTGCTGTAAGTCTTACAACGAGCCCTTCATGAAAGAGCTGCATTCAGAGAGGAAGGGATGTCATTCTGACGTCACCGTGTGTGTGTGAGCCTCACAGTGTGTGTGAGCCTCACAGTGTGTGTGTATACCCACAGATGGCAGAGACTGTGTAGTAGATGAGTAATTGTTAGTCATCTTTCAGTGGAAGATCACCATCATCATCATGGGTAATTCAAAGATTAAGAGACAAAGTTAATGTGTAACACGTCAAAATCAGTTCATGTCTGTGGCAGTATGGGAAATGATATATGCTCTGGGTCAAAGGTCAGTGCTTAACCCTTCACAGTGTGTGTTTTGTGGATTATATGCATTATAATTTAGTCCTCGAGCAGAACGAGGTTTAATCCAAACCCAGCCATGAAAACATTTTTTCATTGGTTGGTTGGAGGGCTTTGTTTTCCTTTTTTAAGCATCTTCTACAAAGACGTGTGGCAGAGCTGTTTCATTGGGTCCTCGCATCGTGCATCATAGATTGTATCCAGAATATACAAAATATTATAAATGAAATCACAGCACGCTCTGACTGGTGACCCTCGGTATCTTTGCAGTGATGGTGTGGAGAAGCAGCCTCTGGCCATCGTGGGCTCCCCGTACTGGATGGCCCCTGAAGTTCTGAGGGGAGAGCTGTACGACGAGAAGGTAAACCTGCTCTATCTTTAACACGTGCTGGACAACTGTACAGTATTAAAGTTGTTTACGTGTCCTCCTTAGATTAGAGGGCTAGCCAGCTCTCTTTGGGCTTAAGTCAGGTTTTTCAGGTATTGCAAAGCTGGCTCACTTTTAGGTTATCATGGTAACCAATGTAGATCACCATGGTAACCTATGCTTCGTGAAGAAGCATTTCACTCACTCTCAGTCAGGCTGCCTGATGACGGCATCATTAAAGCAACTGACTCAAGAGAATCTTAGGAAATGAAGAAAAAGGGTGTACAGCAGAAATGATTTAATCTCATGTAAAAGTCAGCACATGCCCAGACTGTGACAGTGGTGACGAAGCAAACAGAAACACTGACACAGTACTTTATGTTGACAATGGAAAGTAACCCATGAAATTAGTTTAAAATCTGCCCCGCAGAGATGTGCTCAGAGTTTGTGCTTCATCAGCAGGGTGCTTGTTGTAATGCAGCGGTATTTGAGAGTTTCTCAGCTCATGAATTTCATGAATCATTTCACAGGACAGTGGTTCATCAGAATAATCCAGAGAAATATCAGTTTATTTAGATTTATAGCTGTTTCTGTTGCTGTAAGTTATGGAATATTCAAAATGATTTTTGAAACCACTGACCGTTTGTCTCAAGAAAGTTTATTGTTTTAACACAATGACTGAGATTCTGTACTGGTACAAATACCAGCAGCTTTAACCCACAACCATTAGTGTTGGTATCAGTCCTGTACTACCTGTACACTTACAGTTTGCTGCTGTGTGAGATGTAGTTTGTGCTCATGGTCAGAGCTCATATGCATGTTCTCCGCTCTGCTCAGGTGGATGTGTTTGCATATGGTATCATCCTGTGTGAGATCATTGCCCGGATTGAAGCTGATCCTGACTTCTTACCCAGGACAGAGGTAGGTGTGCAGCAGGTTGCTGGGGGGGGTGGTGTTTGTGTGTTTGTGTGTTTGTGTGTGTATGTATGTGTGTGTGTGTACAGGTTCATCAGCCATTTTAACTTTCAACCAGCAACCCTATCCCACTTTTCTATCCAACCCCTTTTCTTCTTTCCTTTTGGTTGTGTAGTGGTGTAGCGGAGCGACACGTCTCTTTAGGAAACGTGTTGCAGTTTGCTGATCCAGATAAAACTAGTCTTCAGTTTGAGGTTATGGGACCTGAGTAGTACAAAGGGGTATGTGTGTGTTACTGTGGGGCCGTTTGTGGGGTCCAAAAACCACGAGCCCACTATACTCGTGGCGTCTGACAGCTTTGTGGGGACCAAAATCAACCAGGCCTGGTTGAGGGTTAAGATGTGGTTTTAGGTTCAGGTTAGAATCAGGTTTAGGTTAAGATTAGGAGCTAGGGACTGTATTCTGTCTATGACAGGTCTCCACGACTGTAAGGATAGTAAGGATGTGTGTGTGTTTGTGTAAGGTGTAATTCTAATGGTAATTATACATAGTTTTAATTTACAGCCTCTGTGGTTATTCATACTTGATATGCAGTGATTTGATTTCATATTTGTAACACAGCATGAGACAAGAAGGTATTAAATGTGTGTGTGTGTGTGTGTGTGTGTGTGTGTTTACAGGACTTTGGTCTGGATGTGGATACATTTGAGAACATGGTTGGAGATTGTCCACCTGCATTCTTTAGCCTTGCTGTCACCTGCTGCAATGTAAGTACACACACACACACACACACACAGTCTCAGTTGTCAGAGCTGTAAAGTGAGTAAAAGTTTATTTATTTATAAGGGTGTCTCTGTTGTTACTAAGGTCTTGAAATGAAGACACATTTTAATAAGAATAAGATACTCAACATCATCATCGTCCATATGTGGGTCCCTTCCCCTCCTGTTGTTTTCAGATGAGTGCAGAAAGGCGTCCCACATTCACCGACATCGTCTTCACACTGGAGGGCATGAAGACAGAGGAGGAGACGGAGAAGCCCATTGCACTCGGTAGGTCAAAGGTTCACTACACGGAAGGAATGTGTATCTCCGCCATGGAAATTAGTTCCAGTTTAGAGGATTGACAAGTGAAATCATGATCACAGTGGGTTACCAATAAGAAAAAAACGGGGGACTGTCATTCAGCAGTTTTTGCAGCTATGATGATGATGATGATGATGAAACAGTTCTGGATATTTTGGTATTGTGTTTTTTCACCTTAAAGATTTGATGCTTAAAAGAGAATTGTTGTTCTACTGAAAAATAGCACCATCTAATTCGTGTAACACCTCACATGGTTTTCAAATCATGGCCTCAGCCTTCAGCCCTGATGCAGAGTCCGTACAACTCACCTGTGCAAACCTGCTCGTCACATTTTCCATCTCTTTCTCCCTCTTTCTCTTTCTCAGAGCCAGTGGCTGTAGATATCAGCCCCTACAGGCGCCGCAGCTCTCCTTGTCACCCCGGCGACCGCAGCCAGCAACGGCAAGGCTTGGCAAGGAGCCAGTCAGACATGTTGCCCCCGGCAACACTGACCCCTCCTCTCCTCGGGACCCCTGCGAGGGTCAACCCCTTCTCTCTCAGACAGGACCTGAACGGGGGGCGGTGCAAACTCTTAGACACGCCCAGCAAGTCCGTCATCTCCCTGACCTTCACACTCCCAGCGCTCCGTGATCCTTGCGCCTCCCCGCACCTCCTTAGAGGGACGCAGGGGACACGAGCACCACAGCGGAGGTGCCAATCACTCCCCTGTACCCCAGAGCTCAGCCGGACTGTAGCGTTGCCAAGAGACACAGAGGGGGAGGAGGAGGAAAAGGATGAGGACATCAGAGTGGCAGTGAATAAAGGAGGCACAGCGGAGGATGTGGAGGACAACAGGGAGAAGACAGAGTCCTCAGAGAAGGTGGATGAAAGGCTGCAGGTAGAGCGTATGGAGATAACTGAGATGAGAGAGTCGTTAAAGGAGGAGGAGGAAATGGGAGAGGATTCTGGTCTTCCTGTTGAGCTGGAGATGGTGTCTCTGGAGAGGTTAGAGGAGGAGGACGAGGAGCAGGAGGAGAGTGTATGTCTTACAGAACCCATGGACTGCACCAAGTCTCCAGAGCCAGCAGAGGGAATCATGGACTCCACACCTGGAAGACCCCTGCTCACCTCCTCCTCCTCTTTACGGACCAATGGTTGGCGACTTCCCATCTCCAACGGACCGCCCTCCTTGCCTCCGCTCCCGCGGCTGGACAACAACAACGGTTCGGCCCTCGTGATTGGCCAGCAGGTGCAGTGGGGTGGAGGAATGCGGGCTAATGGTTACAGCTCAGCCCAGGTCCTTTCCTCTGACCCTATCGGCCCCTCTGAGCAGGATGAGGTCATTTCCTGCCCGGGCTGCTGTCTGGTGGGTCTGAGTTTCCCCTCGGTGTGCCTCCGTGGTTCAGCTGCCGTGCCTGCTCCCCGCCGAAGGGCTTCAATACCACGGCAGAGGCCCTACCGGAACCTCAACGGTACCATAACTGGTGGCAGCACTTCGTCGTCCACGACAGCTGCCGCAGCAACCAAAGCTCTGCTGTGTCGCAGCACAAATGGTCTAGTAGTGGCTGGGCCCTCGGTGCCATGTGAGCCTGGCCGGTCCCTGCCAGAGGCCCAGACATAAGCCTGCTCAGAGGGGATTTGGTTTTGAACTTGTGACATGCACCAGCACTAAGTGTTAGCAGACAAACTAATACTGACAAACAAAATACTGACCCCAGCCTCTGAGGTGTGTTGTTAATTCTGTGCAGTCGCAGCAAAAATGGGAAATATGATGGGGAGTAGAGAGCCACCTGGTGGGCTGGAGGATTAAACACACAAATCAAAGTGACGGCGAAGAACGTGATGTGTAAAGTGTAAAGTAAGAACAGGTGGCTAAGGTAGAGAGAACAGAGCTGAACCAGCCAGGGTCAACAACACATTACTGCTGCTGGGAAGGTGCTGACCCAAACAGAGCAGCTAGTCTGACTGACAGTGACACACGCTCCATCCCTGCTGAACCAAATCCAACCCAACTCAATCTGCACTCAAGCTGTGCTGGCTTCAATTCTGTAGGCTGTCCTGGAAAAATCCTGCCCGGATGAGTTAACAAGTTAAAGTATACTTCCGGTTTATTACAGCCTGGATCTTATATTTGGAGTTATGGCCATCTTATCCATCTTACGGGCAATAAAAACATTGTACTCATCAAGTTAATGGCGAACTGTGAACATGATTAAAAATAATTCTCAGCAATGTTATCATTATGAATCTAAATGATGGCCAGAACTACATAAATAAGAGCCAAGTTTATTCGAATTAAAATGACTAATAAACAGGGATTATCCTTTAATCTGTACAGTACTTTTTTTTTTAGTAGCAGTGGTGTAGGAAGTAAATTTGGTAATTCATCGTCGCTCCCTTTATGGAGGACGTTAGGGTAGAAATGAGAAATGCTTTTGTTTTGCATGGCAGCCCTGGCAGTGTGTCTCTGCAGCTGCTCTGCACTGTTAAACCCAGGGTCTGCGTGGCGTGAACAGAAAATGAAATGACAGATGTGAATGTGGTTTACCTCTGCCAGCACAGTGTGTTTTGGATTCTATTTAACTGATTAACATTAGCTACAGGGGCGGGGGGGCATATTTATAAAATGAATAAAGATTTACTTACATTTACACTTATTTACATTTATTTATTTACATTTTTATAGCAGCTGACCAGTGTGTGTGTGTGTGTGTGTGTGAGAGAGAGAGAGAGAGAGTGAGATCTGTTGCTTTGGGGGACTTGAGGGAAAGAACTCCTCTGGATCTTGTCTTGTAAATTCTTTATTTTTGCACTTCAGTTTGGAGCACTTTGCAGTGAGACACCAGGCTTTTACTAGACGGTGCTTTATTGAAATCTGTGCTACTGGTGTTTTATATGTGCTTCTGGCCCAACACACCGCACACCTTTCGTTCTTTGACATCTCGTCCCCCTCACATGTATCTTGTGTGTGTACGTGTGCATTTTGATTACACTGTTGTAACTTAAAAAGTGGCATGTGAAGCAGGTGTGAATATTTATTGTACAGATCATTCCACACACTGTGTGTGTATGTGCTTTTGAGCGAAAGGTAGAGTGATGGATACTCACAGGATCACACGAATCCCATCATTTCTGATGTTAAAACCATGGTTCTCGCTTCATTTCCATGTTTTGTTCTTCTATACAGTTAGAAACCTGCGTGCAATAATCTGGTAATAAACAAATATGGTTGTGCATAAGCCTGTGTGCTGTCTTTAATTCTTTTTTTTTTTAGAATACTAGTACTGTATCTACTGATCAGCATGTTAAGAACAGTTTTAAATTGATGTTCTTAATCTGTGAGAAAAATTAGCCCCCAAAATTCAATATGATAATAATAATAAAATATAATGTATGAAATTATAGAAACTCACATCATTAGTATATAAATATTATTTTAGCTTTTCATAGTAAAAGTTTTATCGGAGCTAATTTTTATTTCCTCATAGAAACTTTCTGTTCTCATGTCCTGCTCATCCTCTGTCCCACAGGCAGAGACACATCCTGGATTACCGCTGTAACGCTGCTCTGAAATAAACCTTTTAAAAGACGGAATTTTGATGGCGCCCTGCGCGTGTCCGCTGAGAGGGCAGCGGCCCGCGCGCACGGAGGATGTCTGAGCCTCCTCTCTCTCTCTCTCTCTCTCTCTCTCTCTCTCTCTCTCTCTCTCTCTCTCTCTCTGTAGCACGCGGTAGCATCTGCCGCATTTTGCAGCGCTTCGCGAGCACGGAGTCCAGTGATCGTGCTCAGAGGAATAACAACATGTCTCCGGTGCTGTGATGGAAGTAGAAGGACACTGCAAACGACCAGCACGCGCGCACTGAGCGGTACGTACCTCCTCCGTGGCGGCTCTGAGTGACTGGTTTGTTGGGATGCTGACCTGATGGGCGTGTGTCCGTGTTTCCTCTGGTACGGTTTCATGCATTAGTCCGTTTGTACCTTCAGGCCTTATACTGTGTTTCGGGGCGTTGAGTGGTCGCGCCTTCACTGCAGGGGCTGAAGGTGGTGTGTTCAGGGTCTGTAGTAGACAGGTGGATGTCTGCTCCCCCACATGTCCGCACAGCTGAGAGGGAGGAACGCCCGTTCACTGGAGACAGGGGTGTTGCCTTTCTCTCTCAGCTCTCTCCACATATGAGACATCGTCTTAGCATAATGACAAAATGTTTGTGTCCTCTGAGTTTAACCTAAGAGAATCCGTTCAGGGGATGTTATTGTCACAGTGTCTCCAAATATCGGAGTTTTCAGGAGGACATGCTTGTTTGTTTTCCTCAGTGTAGCTGTGTGGGTGCAGACACTCCGTACTGTATTTGACTGGCTGGATTCTGACTGGGCCACTGTAAGAGAAGACCTCTAAATGTTAAATGTTGCCATTGTTTAAAAACCACAGACCCCATCTTAAATATTGTCAGTATCTGCCATACTTGACAGAATATTTATCCCATAAGCTATTTTAAAAATGCATATTTATATATTTATAAACAAATTATAGCTTTTTGTATGTAGAGTAAATTTTCAAAATTCTGTTCTTGTAGCTTCAAGCTATGATATGCTTTATTCATATGCACACAGTATATTTACTGTATAAATAATATGCACATGTACACACACATATGTGCTTGTGTGTAGATTTAAATGATTTCAGCATAAGGCTGAAACATCTATACAGTAATCTACTTATCTGGTGATCATCTTTCAGTACTGCTCAGACATATAATAAAATAGAAATGCTTGGTTAAGGCCTCAGTGTGTTGTCTGACCACATCTAAAGGCAAAACTTCTGTTACAGAGGAACACGCTTGACAGCTTCCTCCTGGCTGCATCCCACAGCACTCCTAATACCTCTTCAAGAAGTCTATGTCTTTGTTGTCTCGACTCTATGAATTGTGCAAAAGGGGAGAAGGGTGCACACGTCTCTCCTGTAGGTATTCAGGGTAATACACTGAGCTGCACACACAAGACGCCATGGTAGTGGCTCTGCAAAGAATGAAAAAAAAAATCCAAGATCAGAGACAGGTACTTTGTTTGAAGTCTGCTGAATCCTTTATACTCTCCAAAACTGCCAAAACTGTGTAAGTGAGGAAGTGACTCGGGGTTGTCTAATGGCTTTGTTGAGTTTCAGTTGCTCATTTGTTTTTGTGTAAGCCAGTGGAAGTGTCCTCATTTTATTGATGGTGGATATCTATTTATAGTTTGTTTTTTCAGACTGTGAGCAGTGCATCAGTGCTGTCTTTTACAGGAACACCCTGTTCACACTCTGTCTAACACAGCCACTGTCTGATCTGTTGGCTGATGAGCAGCTGCACTGTGCACACCCTCTTCTGTTTCCTCACAGGTCAGCATCTTTTGCTGTGTGGATGTAACAGACTAGACAGCAACGTGTTGGACGGAGACAGACATGAAGGCAGTGACATGTAACATCAGTACAGTACTGATATCGATACACTCTGGTCCGTGACTGCAAAAGCACCTGAAGCTTTGACGCTTCGTGTTTACTACACCTGACAAACTCCAACACTTAACATGGTGCTGTCTGTCTGTCTTTCTGTCTGTCTTTCTCTTTACTCAGGCAGTCAGTGATGACATCACGCAGGTATTGTCTGACACTTCCCAATTCCTAACCACATTCACCATGGCAACAGGAAGAAAAGGTGAGTTTGACGCTGCTTTTGTTCATGTGTGCCCGTGTGTTTGAGCTCTGCTGTTGACTGGCAGTAGTTTGGCCTTCATACGGTCACGTCTGGCTGTAATCACCAGGGGGCAGTGTGGTGCCTCATGCTTTAAGCTGAGGTACTTCAGGCTGTTGCTGTTTCTGCCTGATGACCCAGCTTTGGGTCTGTGCTCCTGCCTCCTGGTTGTGAGATGATTAAAAGCTTGATTTTTCTCTCTGTCTCCAGGCTCCACCTCCAAAGCGGGTGGAGTGCGTTTCCCTGACGATGACGAGCCCCCTGGCTCTCCAACACGGAGAGACGACCAGTCAAACCTTTCTGCTCTCATTGCTATCCCAGAGAAGGATGGCAGCTACTTGGTCAAGGTGTGTGGTGTGAGCGGCTGTCTGTGGTCCATGATACGGATGCAGAGGATTAGGGGCGTCACCAGTATAATAAGATACACTGGTGTAGCCCAGGGGGTTTCAAACATGGAGTCTGTGGACTCATCTTTAGATTAACATGAGACTGCTGCTGTATGTCCACACATTTTTAACACAGGACACATATCTGGATATGGATGGGATATGGAGTTTCAGTAGTTAGAACTATAGCATGCAGAGGAATAGCAGAGCAACCACAGAAATAAGACAGTAACACCAGCTCTTCCAGTGATTTATTCTTTATTACTCTCACTGTTCCTCTGTCAGGCCGGTTTCCTGAAGAGCCACCACTGTTATGAGATCGTCTTCAGTGTTCCAGACGTACCCACACCGGGCAAAGAGCTCTCCTGTCTTCCTTCCTCTTCTCCGACTCGGAGGTCCCCCAGCCTGCGGGTCCATCGTATTAACTCCACTCTGGAGGGTGAGTTCAGAGGTTAGTTCAGAAAACTGTTTACCTCCTTACTTACTGAGGTAAACTGTTGGGGCTGGCCCAGTCATTATTTGTATTTATGAGAAAAATGCATTTCAATAACTGGACAAGTGCCTGTTGGTTATAGAAATGCAGTCTTCAGTATAAACACAGCCTCATCATTTCACCATTAGTGGAGCTAAAATGTTAAATTTGGCCTGAGGGTGGCACAAGAGTCAAAGTGATGGCGTCACTAAAATCAGAAGGGTTTTATTCCTCTGGGATCTTCAATGTTCTCAGTATTCACATGTTTAGACTCTGCTGCCAGCTGGGCTTCCTGCAAACTGTATCCAAGCTGGTTACTATCCATGAATGGACAGATGGGTGGTTGGTTGAAGAAGGAAGAGTTTCAGTCCACACTAGTCTGCCAAGAGACTGCACATTAGCAGAGGTGACCAATTTTCTAATTGGACAGAAGAGTCTGGGCGACTCGCCACCATCTTGTCTGTAACTGCAGCCAGAAAATGTGAAACCAAGACAAGTTTTTTTGTTTTGCATCTTTTAACATACACACATATATTTATGGGATTTAAAGACGAGAATAAATCCACAGTGCATGATAAGAATAAATATTCCGAAGTTAAACTTAATCAAATAGAGTAGCAAACAGAGAAGTTTTGAGGTCTGATTTAAAACAACTGAGAGTTGGAGCAGACCTCAGGTGTTATGAGAGGCTGTTCCAGATGTGGTATTAAACAGTAGGAAGACTTTCTTGGTCTTCGTGAGGACTCGAGCAGGAGTGTTCAGAATCAGCTGCAGCACGTGGACGTGTTCTCAGTGTGATAGGCCAATTGACCGATCAGCCACAACATTAAAACCAGTTACCAGTTTTAATGTTGTGTCTGACATATATACTGTATACAATCTAAGACCACTCTCATATTCATTTTCCTGTCCCCTCCCCTCACATGGTGACTAACAGCACACCTTAGCAGTTCTAAAACCACTTTATTATACTCCTCTCCATTTATGCCAGTCCAAAGTAGTTGTTTTGTGGCTGGATAAAACTGTTTCCATATAACTGAATATGTAAACACTGCTGAACCGTGTCCCTCTGTCTCTGCAGGAGTGAAGGTAACATGTGAGTACAGGACTCACCAGGAGGGGGTGCTGCAGGAGGAGATCACTCTGATGACCAAAGGCAGGAAGGACAGCAGTCTGAAGGTCAGACTGCAGGCCAGGGTCATTGGTAGGTGCTAGCACACACACACACACACACACATACACACACACACTAGCCTTGCTGTTGCAGTCAACAGGTCCACTGAATAAGCAGCATAATGTGCTCAGCAGTGTCCTGATAGTTACAGTGACTCTATTAACTCAGACTGAGCCAGGTGCCTAAGTGTAAAACCAGGAGTGAAACGCTAACTGATCAACACACAGTGTTTTTCTCTCTTTGTCTCTCCGCATCTCACTGTCCCCCTTTGTCCTCATCCCTTTCTCTTCCTCTGTCCAGACCCTCATCATGGAACTCCCATGCTGCTGGAGGGGGTGAGGTGCATGGGGCCTCAGAAAGACGCCCACACAAAGCACAGCAGCGATCGTAAGAGGATATGATGAAAAGATACACACAGTATACAAGGGTATTAGTCAGTAAGTGGGTCAGGGCTCAGAGTTGTAGTATAGAAACACCAAAATGTGTTGCCCAAATTAGAAACAGCTTTAATTGACTGGGGGAAAATGAATAATGTAGTATTTCAGAATATTTGTTGGACAATAAGAGGTCAAACAAATACTGTAATTAACATGGATCAATTTTCACAATAATCCAAAGTGCTGAGTTGTTTAGAAAAATGCTTAAATAACAAAGTTTAAATAACACCAGCCTGCAGCAGCTCTGGATGGACAGTTAACAAATGTTGTCCAGTTGACATAGCCATGAAGCCTCTGTTGTTGGAGAGGTACGGTAAGCCAGCACTGAGCACTAGCCAGCTTACACATTACACTTGTACACACACACGTCTCAGATTCTGAGTCATACTGTCCCCTGTTCCTTAACTATGTTCACTACATACCATAAAGAACATTTGCCAAAACACAGTGCAGTAAAATGTTTGTGTCCATCAGGACTGAACAGTTGCCAGACGGTGATGGCGCATTAATTAATGTTACTTTATCTTGGCATAAAATTTCCATGGCGGTCTCATGAGTGTTTCTGATCTCACTGCAGAGGCTTCAGTAACAGGGCGAGCTGGCCTGGTGTCACCCACAGTTCTTAGGTCTTCTCTGAAGCTGACCACCTGCAGACAGTTTGCTTGAAAAGAAAAATCCAATATGGAATCTGCTGAAGTCTGAGGGATGTAGTTAGCAGGATTTGAGCAGGGTGACATGTTTACTGCTGCTGTTGAAGTTTGCTGGCAACTGATGTTTTGGTTGCAGTCGGACTATTGCACCAATACAATTCTCATTGTACCACTGATATATCACATGAGGACAACTGATTCAACTTCAGTGACAACACTTTAGCTGGGGCCACTTGCTCATGGGCACTTTGGCAGCACTGTTTGCAATAAGAGCCTGTGGCTGCTCAGCAGCTTTCTTAACCAGTCCACCTGTCTGATGACAGGGGGACCGTTTTTTTATTCCTGTATTTCTCAGTAGCCATAAATGAAAAAGAGGAGCTCATGAGGATTTTCCCATATAACCACAGTCTGTTGTGTGTCGTTTTAACTGTAGCTGGCAATTAGCTGTATAACATGGTACTTTAAGCAGCACGATGCTATTAAGAAATGTATGCTATTAAAACATGTTCTGTTTTTGGGAAAAAAAAGGATCTGCCTTAAGCACCTGTTCTGTTGACATCAGCGTAACCTTCTTCATGTGTATTATAACATCAGCAAATGAGAGAATATGTTAAGAATGAGTTCTTTTAAATACACTGCTAATGCTGTTACACAGCCCTTTATTTGCATGGTTTTTATGTGATGAAGTGCAACCAAATCACCTGCCATGGCCAAGTAATTAAGACAGGTCAGGTGGATGACAGGCCTTAGAGCCAACAGAAACGTGTCAAATGTTTGTTTTTTTTTATTATACTGTATTTATTATACTGAATCTTCTGAAAAAGGAAGCTGCAGCTAAACGTTAGTTATTTATTACAGGGATAGACTGGAAACCTTTTGGTATGTTGTCTGATTTAAATAAGCTTTGAATAACACTAAGATAATGTGTGTATTCTTGGTAGATCATCAGCTCCGTGCTAACATTTTAGCACACACTCTGTTGAGTAATCAAATCCATGCTAACCCTTTTGCACACAGTAAATTAAATAACTACATTCAGTTCAGTTCAATTGAGTTTTATTCATATAGCAGTGAATCATAACAGAAGTTATTTCAAGGCACTTTTCATATACATGAATCGTTCTTAAATCTCAGCTGTCAACAGTGTCATTACAAATGATATAAGATGTGACTAAGGGGCAGTTGACAGTAAGTTATTATCACAGCTGTACACCTAAGCAGCTGTTATTGATCAATAAACCATTGTCTTTGTTACTCAACATGGATGTTTAGTGGAAGTGCTGGAGTGGAGCTTTAATATCTGTGATCTACCAAAGACACACCAGTGACCAAATATAAGGATTGTGAATACACTTGTCTGTTTATATAGGCCTCAGTGATTGTGGATGGTTGGCCTGCAGTGTGTGTGTACATATTGTGGTGCTCTGTTGTCTGACTGTGACCTGCCACTATACACTGTGTGTCCCCTTTGCACTTGTCCATCAGGACTTTACCATTTGTCTGTTTACCTGAATGTAAATAAAGTATCCTGTCACATGTATACTGCATGCTGTCATGCCCTTTTTTGATGACAGCACTTTTTTTTTAAATAAAAATGCTCACAGCAGGTTAAAAAGCTTTAGTAGTGTCAGTAGTACAGGTCTGATTGAACCGTTCAAAGGAGGAGAGTTTAGCACTGTAGCATGTGAGTGTTACTTTGTGTCATAAGAAAACACACCAACAGTCTTGTTGCTGTTCTGTCCCACAGTGGGGACACTCCTTACGGCTGTTGTTTGTCCCCAAGCTTAAGAGAGTCCATGTTGGATCACCTGCTGCACAGAGAAAAAAAGTGGTTTGTTCCATTCCTGCTCAAGATTTAATTTGAAATCACATCACTTTTATAATCCAGTTGAATGTTCCTGTTTGCTCCTGAAAAGAGAAAACAAATGTCAGCCCACAGGAAAATAGCCTCAGCAATACACCAGCAGCCAGCAGGCTTAGCTGTCTGTCAGTTTAATAATCTCCTGCTGACTGGAATTTGCCATACTCTGCATTTGTAAGGCAAAACTAACATGAAATAAATACCGTCTAAATTCAAAGAAGCAAAGGTAAACCCGGAGTAAGGCTGCTTTCTGTGTGAGGACCATGACCATGTCTGTCTAAATGGCACAATGCTTTCTCCTCACAGGCTAACACCGTACGTCAAATGTCCTTGAAGCTCTGTTTTTTTGTGACTGATGCTGAGCTCATCCCACGAACACCCTGGGATGAAAAGACTCAATCTCACATTAAACATCCAAAGCTTGGTGCTTGGTTTGGAGAGGTCTTTTACCCGATCGCACAACGCATGTAAGTGGAACTGTGATTTTAACATGAAT
The DNA here is from genome assembly GCF_017976425.1 of Toxotes jaculatrix. Taxonomy (NCBI): domain Eukaryota; kingdom Metazoa; phylum Chordata; class Actinopteri; family Toxotidae; genus Toxotes; species Toxotes jaculatrix. The sequence goes on along the minus strand of NC_054397.1, from coordinate 27,063,932 downwards.
ACTTTATTTGCAATATAAAAACAATCTAATGATATACATGATATACAGTAAGTAGAGTGTACTAAAGTAAGCTACATATGCCCAACACACCGCAACAGCGTTCCCAACAATAGCTGCTGCGGTCCTCTATCTGTATCAGCAGCGATCATAAATCGGCAATTAAGTCATAAGCCAGCGGCAAAATATGCTAATACATGATGGTTAGTAAAGTCTACACTACAACAAGCCATACTAAAGTAAGGTCATACTAAAATATGACTTTTTTTGGCATATTTTGACACCTTACTATACTATGACGTTTTTTATGACATTTTGAGGTCATACTAAAGTATGACTTTTTTTTGCCGATTTTGACTCCTTACTATACTATGACGTTTTTTTATGACATGGAGGTCATACTAAAATATGACTTTTTTTGGCATATTTTGACGCCTAACAACCGTATGACTTTTTTTAAGACATTTTGAGGTCTTACTAAAATCTGACTTTTTTTGGCATATTTTGACGCCTAACAACCGTATGACTTTTTTTAAGACATTTTGAGGTCTTACTAAAATCTGACTTTTTTTGGCCGATTTTGACGCCTTACTATACTGTGACATTTTCTATGACATTTTGAGGTCATACTAAAGTATGAATTTTTTTGGCCGATTTTGACGCCTTACTATACTATGACGTTTTTTATGACATTTTGAGGTCATACTAAAGTATGATTTTTTTTGGCCGATTTTGACGCCTTACTATACTATGACGTTTTTTGGCACATTTTGAGGTCATACTAAAGTATGACTTTTTTTGGCCGATTTTGATGCCTTACTATACTCTGACTTTTTTGGCACATTTTGAGGTCATACTAAAGTATGACTTTTTTTGGCCGATTTTAACGCCTTACTATACTATGACGTTTTTTATGACATTTTGAGATCATACTAAAGTATGACTTTTTTTGGCCAATTTTGACGCCTTACTATACTATGACGTTTTTTGGCACATTTAAGGCCATACTAAAGTATGACTTTTTTTGGCCGATTTTGACGCCTTACTATACTATGACGTTTTTTATGACATTTTGAGGTCATACTAAAGTATGACTTTTTTTGGCCGATTTTGACGCCTTACTATACTATGACGTTTTTTGGCACATTTAAGGCCATACTAAAGTATGACTTTTTTTGGCCGATTTTGACGCCTTACTATACTATGAGGTTTTTTATGACATTTTGAGGTCATACTAAAGTATGACTTTTTTTGGCCGATTTTGACGCCTTACTATACTATGACGTTTTTTATGACATTTTGAGGTCATACTAAAGTATGACTTTTTTTGGCCGATTTTGACGCCTTACTATACTATGAGGTTTTTTATGACATTTTGAAGTCATACTAAAGTATGACTTTTTTTGGCCGATTTTGACGCCTTACTATACCATGACATTTTTATGACATTTTGAGGCCAAAAAAAAACGTGACTTTTTTTGGCCGATTTTGATGCCTTACTATACTATGACCATTTTTATGACATTTTGAGGCCAAAAAAAAACGTGACTTTTTTTGGCCGATTTTGATGCCTTACTATACTATGACCATTTTTATGACATTTTGAGGCCAAAAAAAAATGTGACGTGTTTTGGCCGATTTTGACGCCTTACTATACTATGACGTTTTTGGCACATTTTGAGGTCATACTAAAGTATGACTTTTTTTGGCCGATTTTGACGCCTTACTATACTATGAGGTTTTTTATGACATTTTGAGGTCATACTAAAGTATAACTTTTTTTGGCCGATTTTGACGCCTTACTATACTATGACCATTTTTATGACATTTTGAGGCCGTTCTGAAAAATGACTTTTTTGGGCCGATTTTGACGCCTTACTATACTATGACCATTTTTATGACATTTTGAGGCCGTTCTGAAAAATGACTTTTTTTGGCCGATTTTGACGCCTTACTATACTATGACCATTTTTATGACATTTTGAGGCCAAAAAAAAAATTGACTTTTTTTGGCCGATTTTGACGCCTTACTATACTATGACCATTTTTATGACATTTTGAGGCCGTTCTGAAAAATGACTTTTTTTGGCCGATTTTGAGTCCTTACTATACTATGACGTTTTTTATGACATTTTGAGGTCACACTAAAGTATGACTTTTTTTGGCCGATTTTGACGCCTTACTATACTATGAGGTTTTTATGACATTTTGAGGTCATACTAAAGTATGCCTTTTTTTTGGTCGATTTTGACGCCTTACTATACTATGACCATTTTTATGACATTTTGAGGCCAAAAAAAAAACGACTTTTTTTGGCCGATTTTGACGCCTTACTATACTATGACGTTTTTGGCACATTTTGAGGTCATACTAAAGTATGACTTTTTTTGGCCAATTTTGACGCCTTACTATACTATGACATTTTTTATGACATTTTGAGGCCAAAAAAAATGTGACTTTTTTTTGCCGATTTTGACGCCTTACTATACTATGACTATTTTTATGACATTTTGAGGCCAAAAAAAAAATTGACTTTTTTTGGCCGATTTTGACGCCTTACTATACTATGACCATTTTTATGACATTTTGAGGCCAAAAAAAAACGTGACTTTTTTTTGGCCGATTTTGAAGCCTTACTATACTATCACAATTTTTATGATATTTTGAGGCCGTTCTGAAAAATGACTTTTTTTGGCCGATTTACTATACTATGACCATTTTTATGACATTTTGAGGCCAAAAAAAAATTGACTTTTTTTGGCCGATTTTGACGCCTTACTGTACTATGACCATTTTTATAATATTTTGAGGCCAAAAAAAAACGTGACTTTTTTTGGCCGATTTTGACGCCTTTCTATACTATGACCATTTTTATGACATTTTGAGGCCGTTCTGAAAAATGACTTTTTTTGGCCGATTTTGACGCCTTACTATACTATAACCATTTTTATGACATTTTGAGGCCAAAAAAAAAGTGACTTTTTTTGGCCGATTTTGACGCCTTACTATACTATGACCATTTTTATGACATTTTGAGGCCAAAAAAAAATTTGACTTTTTTTGGCCGATTTTGACGCCTTACTATACTATGACCATTTTTATGACATTTTGAGGCCGTTCTGAAAAATGACTTTTTTTGGCCGATTTTGACGCCTTACTATACTATGACGTTTTTTATGACATTTTGAGGTCACACTAAAGTATTACTTTTTTTGGCCGATTTTGACGCCTTACTATACTATGAGGTTATTTATGACATTTTGAGGTCATACTAAAGTATGCCTTTTTTTTGGTCGATTTTGACGCCTTACTATACTATGACCATTTTTATGACATTTTGAGGCCAAAAAAAAAATTGACTTTTTTTGGCCGATTTTGACGCCTTACTATACTATGACGTTTTTGGCACATTTTGAGGTCATACTAAAGTATGACTTTTTTTGGCCAATTTTGACGCCTTACTATACTATGACCATTTTTATGACATTTTGAGGCCAAAAAAAAATTGACTTTTTTTGGCCGATTTTGACGCCTTACTATACTATGACCATTTTTATGACATTTTGAGGCCAAAAAAAAACGTGACTTTTTTTGGCCGATTTTGATGCCTTACTATACTATGACCATTTTTATGACATTTTGAGGCCAAAAAAAAATGTGACGTGTTTTGGCCGATTTTGACGCCTTACTATACTATGACGTTTTTGGCACATTTTGAGGTCATACTAAAGTATGACTTTTTTTGGCCGATTTTGACGCCTTACTATACTATGAGGTTTTTTATGACATTTTGAGGTCATACTAAAGTATAACTTTTTTTGGCCGATTTTGACGCCTTACTATACTATGACCATTTTTATGACATTTTGAGGCCGTTCTGAAAAATGACTTTTTTGGGCCGATTTTGACGCCTTACTATACTATGACCATTTTTATGACATTTTGAGGCCGTTCTGAAAAATGACTTTTTTTGGCCGATTTTGACGCCTTACTATACTATGACCATTTTTATGACATTTTGAGGCCAAAAAAAAAATTGACTTTTTTTGGCCGATTTTGACGCCTTACTATACTATGACCATTTTTATGACATTTTGAGGCCGTTCTGAAAAATGACTTTTTTTGGCCGATTTTGAGTCCTTACTATACTATGACGTTTTTTATGACATTTTGAGGTCACACTAAAGTATGACTTTTTTTGGCCGATTTTGACGCCTTACTATACTATGAGGTTTTTATGACATTTTGAGGTCATACTAAAGTATGCCTTTTTTTTGGTCGATTTTGACGCCTTACTATACTATGACCATTTTTATGACATTTTGAGGCCAAAAAAAAAACGACTTTTTTTGGCCGATTTTGACGCCTTACTATACTATGACGTTTTTGGCACATTTTGAGGTCATACTAAAGTATGCCTTTTTTTTGGTCGATTTTGACGCCTTACTATACTATGACCATTTTTATGACATTTTGAGGCCAAAAAAAAAATTGACTTTTTTTGGCTGATTTTGACGCCTTACTATACTATGACCAATTTTATGACATTTTGAGGGCACACTAAAGTATGACTTTTTTTGGCCGATTTTGACGCCTTACTATACTATGACCATTTTTATGACATTTTGAGGCCGTTCTGAAAAACGACTTTTTTTGGCCGATTTTGACGCCTTACTATACTATGACCATTTTTATGACATTTTGAGGCCGTTCTGAAAAATGACTTTTTTTGGCCGATTTTGACGCCTTACTATACTATGAGGTTTTTTATGACATTTTGAGGTCATACTAAAGTATGACTTTTTTTGGCCGATTTTAACGCCTTACTATACTATGACATTTTTTATGACATTTTGAGGCCAAAGAAAACGTGACTTTTTTTGGCCGACTTTGACGCCTTACTATATTATGACCATTTTTATGACATTTTGAGGCCAAAAAAAAATTGACTTTTTTTGGCCGATTTTGACGCCTTACTATATTATGACCATTTTTTATGACATTTTGAGGCCATTTTGAAAAATGACTTTTTTTGGCCGATTTTGACGCCTTACTATACTATGACCATTTTTATGACATTTTGAGGCCGTTCTGAAAAACGACTTTTTTTGGCCGATTTTGACGCCTTACTATACTATGACCATTTTTATGACATTTTGAGGCCGTTCTGAAAAATGACTTTTTTTGGCCGATTTTGACGCCTTACTATACTATGAGGTTTTTTATGACATTTTGAGGTCATACTAAAGTATGACTTTTTTTGGCCGATTTTAACGCCTTACTATACTATGACCATTTTTATGACATTTTGAGGCCAAAAAAAAACGTGACTTTTTTTGGCCGATTTTGACGCCTTACTATACTATGACCATTTTTATGACATTTTGAGGCCAAAAAAAAATTGACTTTTTTTGGCCGATTTTGACGCCTTACTATACTATGACCATTTTTATGACATTTTGAGGCCAAAAAAAAACGTGACTTTTTTTGGCCGATTTTGACGCCTTACTATACTATGACCATTTTTATGACATTTTGAGGCCAAAAAAAAATTGACTTTTTTTTGGCCGATTTTGACGCCTTACTATACTATGACCATTTTTATGACATTTTGAGGCCAAAAAAAACCGTGACTTTTTTTGGCCGATTTTGACGCCTTACTATACTATGACCATTTTTATGACATTTTGAGGCCAAAAAAAAATTGACTTTTTTTGGCCGATTTTGACGCCTTACTATACTATGACCATTTTTATGACATTTTGAGGCCGTTCTGAAAAATGACTTTTTTTGGCCGATTTTGACGCCTTACTATACTATGACCATTTTTATGACATTTTGAGGTCATACTAAAGTGTGACTTTTTTTGGCATATTTTGACGCCTTACTATACTATGACCATTTTTATGACATTTGGAGGCCGTTCTGAAAAATGACTTTTTTTGGCCGATTTTGACGCCTTACTATACTATGACGTTTTTTATGACATTTTGAGGCCAAAAAAAAAATTGACTTTTTTTGGCCGATTTTGACGCCTTACTATACTATGACGTTTTTGGCACATTTTGAGGCCAAAAAAAAAAATTGACTTTTCTTGGCCGATTTTGACGCCTTACTGTACTATGACCATTTTTATGACATTTTGAGGCCAAAAAAAACCGTGACTTTTTTTGGCCGATTTTGACGCCTTACTATACTATGACCATTTTTATGACATTTTGAGGCCAAAAAAAAATTGACTTTTTTTGGCCGATTTTGACGCCTTACTATACTATGACCATTTTTATGACATTTTGAGGCCGTTCTGAAAAATGACTTTTTTTGGCCGATTTTGACGCCTTACTATACTATGACCATTTTTATGACATTTTGAGGTCATACTAAAGTGTGACTTTTTTTGGCATATTTTGACGCCTTACTATACTATGACCATTTTTATGACATTTGGAGGCCGTTCTGAAAAATGACTTTTTTTGGCCGATTTTGACGCCTTACTATACTATGACGTTTTTTATGACATTTTGAGGCCAAAAAAAAAATTGACTTTTTTTGGCAGATTTTGACGCCTTACTATACTATGACCATTTTTATGACATTTTGAGGTCATACTAAAATATGACTTTTTTTTGCCTATTTTGACGCCTTACTATACTATGACTTTTTTATGACATTTTGAGGTCATACTAAAGTATGACTTTTTTTGGCCGATTTTGACGCCTTACTATACTATGACCATTTTTATGACATTTTGAGGCCAAAAAAAAAATTGACTTTTTTTTGGCCGATTTTGACGCCTTACTATATTATGATCATTTTTATGACATTTTGAGGCCAAAAAAAAAAACGTGACTTTTTTTGGGCCGATTTTGACGCCTTACTATACTATGACCATTTTTATGACATTTTGAGGCCAAAAAAAATAATTGACTTTTTTTGGCTGATTTTGACGCCTTACTATACTATGACGTTTTTTATGACATTTTGAGGCCAAAAAAAAATGTGACTTGTTTTGGCCGATTTTGACGCCTTACTATACTATGACCATTTTTATGACATTTTGAGGCCCAAAAAATAATTGACTTTTTTTGGCCGATTTTGACGCCTTACTATACTATGACGTTTTTTATGACATTTTGAGGTCAAACTAAAGTATGACTTTTTTTGGCCGATTTTGACGCCTTACTATACTATGACGTTTTTATGACATTTTGAGGTCATTTTGAAAAATGACTTTTTTGGCCGATTTTGACGCCTTACTATACTATGACCATTTTTATGACATTTTGAGGCCGTTCTGAAAAACGACTTTTTTTGGCCGATTTTGACGCCTTACTATACTATGACCATTTTTATGACATTTTGAGGCCGTTCTGAAAAATGACTTTTTTTGGCCGATTTTGACGCCTTACTATACTATGAGGTTTTTTTATGACATTTTGAGGTCATACTAAAGTATGACTTTTTTTGGCCGATTTTAACGCCTTACTATACTATGACATTTTTTATGACATTTTGAGGCCAAAGAAAACGTGACTTTTTTGGCCCGACTTTGACGCCTTACTATATTATGACCATTTTTATGACATTTTGAGGCAAAAAAAAATTGACTTTTTTTGGCCGATTTTGACGCCTTACTATATTATGACCATTTTTTATGACATTTTGAGGCCATTTTGAAAAATGACTTTTTTTGGCCGATTTTGACGCCTTACTATACTATGACCATTTTTATGACATTTTGAGGCCGTTCTGAAAAACGACTTTTTTTTGGCCGATTTTGACGCCTTACTATACTATGACCATTTTTATGACATTTTGAGGCCGTTCTGAAAAATGACTTTTTTTGGGCCGATTTTGACGCCTTACTATACTATGAGGTTTTTTATGACATTTTGAGGTCATGCACTAAAGTATGACTTTTTTTGGCCGATTTTAACGCCTTACTATACTATGACCATTTTTATGACATTTTGAGGCCAAAAAAAAAACGTGACTTTTTTTGGCCGATTTTGACGCCTTACTATACTATGACCATTTTTATGACATTTTGAGGCCAAAAAAAAATTGACTTTTTTTGGCCGATTTGACGCCTTACTATACTATGACCATTTTTATGACATTTTGAGGCCAAAAAAAAACGTGACTTTTTTTGGCCGATTTTGACGCCTTACTATACTATGACCATTTTTATGACATTTTGAGGCCAAAAAAAAATTGACTTTTTTTGGCCGATTTTGACGCCTTACTATACTATGACCATTTTTATGACATTTTGAGGCCGTTCTGAAAAATGACTTTTTTTGGCCGATTTTGACGCCTTACTATACTATGACCATTTTTATGACATTTTGAGGTCATACTAAAGTGTGACTTTTTTTGGCATATTTTGACGCCTTACTATACTATGACCATTTTTATGACATTTGGAGGCCGTTCTGAAAAATGACTTTTTTTGGCCGATTTTGACGCCTTACTATACTATGACGTTTTTTATGACATTTTGAGGCCAAAAAAAAAATTGACTTTTTTTTGGCAGATTTTGACGCCTTACTATACTATGACCATTTTTATGACATTTTTGAGGTCATACTAAAATATGACTTTTTTTTGCCTATTTTGACGCCTTTACTATACTATGACTTTTTTATGACATTTTGAGGTCATACTAAAGTATGACTTTTTTTGGCCGATTTTGACGCCTTACTATACTATGACCATTTTTATGACATTTTGAGGCCAAAAAAAAAATTGACTTTTTTTTGGCCGATTTTGACGCCTTACTATATTATGATCATTTTTATGACATTTTGAGGCCAAAAAAAAACGTGACTTTTTTTGGCCGATTTTGACGCCTTACTATACTATGACCATTTTTATGACATTTTGAGGCCAAAAAAATAATTGACTTTTTTTGGCTGATTTTGACGCCTTACTATACTATGACGTTTTTTATGACATTTTGAGGGCCAAAAAAAAATGTGACTTGTTTTGGCCGATTTTGACGCCTTACTATACTATGACCATTTTTATGACATTTTGAGGCCAAAAAATAATTGACTTTTTTTGGCCGATTTTGACGCCTTACTATACTATGACGTTTTTTATGACATTTTGAGGTCAAACTAAAGTATGACTTTTTTTGGCCGATTTTGACGCCTTACTATACTATGACGTTTTTTATGACATTTTGAGGTCATACTAAAGTATGACTTTTTTTGGCCGATTTTGACGCCTTACTATACTATGACGTTTTTTATGACATTTTGAAGTCATACTAAAGTATGACTTTTTTTGGCCGATTTTGACGCCTTACTATACTATGACCATTTTTATGACATTTTGAGGCCGTTCTGAAAATGACTTTTTTTGGCCGATTTTGACGCCTTACTATACTATGACCATTTTTATGGCATTTTGAGGCCAAAAAAAAAAGTGACTTTTTTTGGCCGATTTTGACGCCTTACTATACTATGACCATTTTTATGGCATTTTGAGGTCATACTAAAGTATGACTTTTTTTGGCCTATTTTGACGCCTTACTATACTATGAGGTTTTTTTATGACATTTTGAGGTCATACTAAAATATGACTTTTTTTTGGCCAATTTTGACGCCTTACTATACTATGACATTTTTATGATATTATGAGGCCGTTCTGAAAAATGACTTTTTTTGGCCGATTTTGACGCCTTACCATACTATGACCCTTTTTAATGACATTTTGAGGCCGTTCTGAAAAATGACTTTTTTTGGCCGATTTTGACGCCTTACTATACTATGACCATTTTTATGACATTTTGAGGCCGTTCTGAAAAATGACTTTTTTTGGCCGATTTTGACGCCTTACTATACTATGACGTTTTTTATGACATTTTGAGGCCAAAAAAAAAAATGTGACTTTTTTTGGCCGATTTTGACGCCTTACTATACCATGACCATTTTTATGACATTTTGAGGTCATACTAAAGTGTGACTTTTTTTGGCCGATTTTGACGCCTTACTTTACTATGAGGTTTTTTATGACATTTTGAGGTCATACTAAAATATGACTTTTTTTTGGCCGATTTTGACGCCTTACTATACTATGACATTTTTATGATATTTTGAGGCCGTTCTGAAAAATGACTTTTTTTGGCCGATTTTGACGCCTTACTATACTATGATGTTTTTTATGACATTTTGAGGCCAAAAAAAAACGTGACTTGTTTTGGCCGATTTTGACGCCTTACTATACTATGACCATTTTTATTACATTTTGAGTCCAAAAAAAAATGTGACTCGTTTTGGCCGATTTTGACGCCTTACTATACTATGACCATTTTTATGACATTTTGAGGTCATACTAAAGTATGACTTTTTTTGGCCGATTTTGACGCCTTACCATACTATGAGGTTTTTTATGACATTTTGAGGTCATACTAAAATATGACTTTTTTTTGGCCGATTTTGACGCCTTACTATATTATGACCATTTTTATGGCATTTTGAGGCCAAAAAAAAAAAGTGACTTTTTTTGGCCGATTTTGACGCCTTACTATACTATGACCATTTTTATGGCATTTTGAGGCCAAAAAAAAACGTGACTTTTTTTGGCCGATTTTGACGCCTTACTATACTATGACCATTTTTATGACATTTTGAGGCCAAAAAAAAATGTGACTTGTTTTGGCCGATTTTGACGCCTTACTATACTATGACCATTTTTATGACATTTTGAGGCCAAAAAAAAAATTGACTTTTTTTTTGCCGATTTTGACGCCTTACTGACCATTTTTATGACATTTTGAGGCCAAAGAAAAATTTTACTTTTTTTTTGCCGATTTTGACGCCTTACTATACTAGGATAATTTTTATGACATTTTGAGGCCATTTTGAAAAATGACTTTTTTTGGCCGATTTTGACGCCTTACTATACTATGACCATTTTTATGACATTTTGAGGCCAAAAAAAAAATTGACTTTTTTTGGCTGATTTTGACGCCTTACTATACTATGACCATTTTTATGACATTTTGAGGCCGTTCTGAAAAATGACTTTTTTTGTCCGATTTTGACGCCTTACTATACTATGACCATTTTTATGACATTTTGAGGCCGTTCTGAAAAATGACTTTTTTTGGCCGATTTTGACGCCTTACTATACTATGACCATTTTTATGACATTTTGAGGTCATACTAAAGTATGACTTTTTTTTGGCCGATTTTGACGCCTTACTATACTATGACCATTTTTATGACATTTTGAGGCCAAAAAAAAAATTGACTTTTTTTGGCTGATTTTGACGCCTTACTATACTATGACCATTTTTATGACATTTTGAGGCCGTTCTGAAAAATGACTTTTTTTGTCCGATTTTGACGCCTTACTATACTATGACCATTTTTATGACATTTTGAGGCCGTTCTGAAAAATGACTTTTTTTGGCCGATTTTGACGCCTTACTATACTATGACCATTTTTATGACATTTTGAGGTCATACTAAAGTATGACTTTTTTTGGCCGATTTTGACGCCTTACTATACTATGACGTTTTTTATGACATTTTGAGGGCAAAAAAAAATGTGACTTTTTTTGGCCGATTTTGACGCCTTACTATACTATGAGGTTTTTTTTATGACATTTTGAGGTCATACTAAAGTATGACTTTTTTTGGCCGATTTTGACGCCTTACTATACTATGACCATTTTTATGACATTTTGAGGTCATACTAAAATATGACTTTTTTTGGCATATTTTGACGCCTTACTATACTATGACTTTTTTAGACATTTTGAGGTCACACTAAAGTATGACTTTTTTTGGCCGATTTTGATGCCTTACGATACTATGATGTTTTTTATGACATTTTGAGGTCATACTAAAGTATGACTTGTTTTTGGCCGATTTTGACTTATTATTATACTATGACCATTTTTATGACATTTTGAGGCCCAAAAAAAAATTGACTTTTTTTGGCTGATTTTGACGCCTTACTATACTATAACGATTTTTATGACATTTTGAGGCCGTTCTGAAAAATGACTTTTTTTGGCCGATTTTGACGCCTTACTATACTATGAGGTTTTTTATGACATTTTGAGGTCATACTAAAGTATGACTTTTTTTGGCCGATTTTAACGCCTTACTATACTATGACATTTTTATGACATTTTGAGGCCAAAAAAAACGTGACTTTTTTTGGCCGATTTTGACGCCTTAGTATACTATGACCATTTTTATGACATTTTGAGGCCAAAAAAAAATTGACTTTTTTTGGCCGATTTTGACGCCTTACTATATTATGACCATTTTTATGACATTTTGAGGCCAAAGAAAAATTTTACTTTTTTTCTCCGATTTTGACGCCTTACTATACTATGACCATTTTTATGACATTTTGAGGCCGTTCTGAAAAATGACTTTTTTTGGCCGATTTTGACACCTTACTATACTTTGACCATTTTTATGACATTTTGAGGTCATACTAAAATATGACTTTTTTTGGCATATTTTGACGCCTTACTATACTATGACTTTTTTATGACATTTTGAGGTCATACTAAAGTATGACTTTTTTTGGCCGATTTTTGACGCCTTACTATACTATGACGTTTTTATGACATTTTGAGGCCAAAAAAAAATGTGACTTTTTTTGGCCGATTTTGACGCCTTACTATACTATGACCATTTTTATGACATTTGGAGGCCGTTCTGAAAAATGACTTTTTTTGGCCGATTTTGACGCCTTACTATACTATGACGTTTTTTATGACATTTTGAGGTCATACTAAAGTATGACTTTTTTTGGTCGATTTTGACACCTTACTATACTATGACGTTTTTTATGACATTTTGAGGTCATACTAAAGTATGACTTTTTTTGGTCGATTTTGACACCTTACTATACTATGACGTTTATTATGACATTTTGAGGTCATACTAAAGTATGACTTTTTTTTGGCCGATTTTGACGCCTTACTATACTATGACCATTTTTATGACATTTTGAGGCCAAAGAAAAATTTTACTTTTTTTTTGCCGATTTTGACGCCTTACTATACTAGGATAATTTTTATGACATTTTGAGGCCATTTTGAAAAATGACTTTTTTTGGCCGATTTTGACGCCTTACTATACTATGACCATTTTTATGACATTTTGAGGCCAAAAAAAAAATTGACTTTTTTTGGCTGATTTTGACGCCTTACTATACTATGACCATTTTTATGACATTTTGAGGCCGTTCTGAAAAATGACTTTTTTTGTCCGATTTTTGACGCCTTACTATACTATGACCATTTTTATGACATTTTGAGGCCGTTCTGAAAAATGACTTTTTTTGTCCGATTTTGACGCCTTACTATACTATGACCATTTTTATGACATTTTGAGGCCGTTCTGAAAAATGACTTTTTTTGGCCGATTTTGACGCCTTACTATACTATGACCATTTTTATGACATTTTGAGGTCATACTAAAGATGACTTTTTTTTGGCCGATTTTGACGCCTTACTATACTATGACCATTTTTATGACATTTTGAGGCCAAAAAAAAAATTGACTTTTTTTGGCTGATTTTGACGCCTTACTATACTATGACCATTTTTATGACATTTTGAGGCCGTTCTGAAAAATGACTTTTTTTGTCCGATTTTGACGCCTTACTATACTATGACCATTTTTATGACATTTTGAGGCCGTTCTGAAAAATGACTTTTTTTGGCCGATTTTGACGCCTTACTATACTATGACCATTTTTATGACATTTTGAGGTCATACTAAAGTATGACTTTTTTTGGCCGATTTTGACGCCTTACTATACTATGACGTTTTTTATGACATTTTGAGGGCAAAAAAAAATGTGACTTTTTTTGGCCGATTTTGACGCCTTACTATACTATGAGGTTTTTTTTATGACATTTTGAGGTCATACTAAAGTATGACTTTTTTTGGCCGATTTTGACGCCTTACTATACTATGACCATTTTTATGACATTTTGAGGTCATACTAAAATATGACTTTTTTTGGCATATTTTGACGCCTTACTATACTATGACTTTTTTAGACATTTTGAGGTCACACTAAAGTATGACTTTTTTTGGCCGATTTTGATGCCTTACGATACTATGATGTTTTTTATGACATTTTGAGGTCATACTAAAGTATGACTTGTTTTTGGCCGATTTTGACTTATTATTATACTATGACCATTTTTATGACATTTTGAGGCCCAAAAAAAAATTGACTTTTTTTGGCTGATTTTGACGCCTTACTATACTATAACGATTTTTATGACATTTTGAGGCCGTTCTGAAAAATGACTTTTTTTGGCCGATTTTGACGCCTTACTATACTATGAGGTTTTTTATGACATTTTGAGGTCATACTAAAGTATGACTTTTTTTGGCCGATTTTAACGCCTTACTATACTATGACATTTTTTATGACATTTTGAGGCCAAAAAAAACGTGACTTTTTTTGGCCGATTTTGACGCCTTAGTATACTATGACCATTTTTATGACATTTTGAGGCCAAAAAAAAATTGACTTTTTTTGGCCGATTTTGACGCCTTACTATATTATGACCATTTTTATGACATTTTGAGGCCAAAGAAAAATTTTACTTTTTTTCTCCGATTTTGACGCCTTACTATACTATGACCATTTTTATGACATTTTGAGGCCGTTCTGAAAAATGACTTTTTTTGGCCGATTTTGACACCTTACTATACTTTGACCATTTTTATGACATTTTGAGGTCATACTAAAATATGACTTTTTTTGGCATATTTTGACGCCTTACTATACTATGACTTTTTTATGACATTTTGAGGTCATACTAAAGTATGACTTTTTTTGGCCGATTTTGACGCCTTACTATACTATGACGTTTTTATGACATTTTGAGGCCAAAAAAAAATGTGACTTTTTTTGGCCGATTTTGACGCCTTACTATACTATGACCATTTTTATGACATTTGGAGGCCATTCTGAAAAAATGACTTTTTTTGGCCGATTTTGACGCCTTACTATACTATGACGTTTTTTATGACATTTTGAGGTCATACTAAAGTATGACTTTTTTTGGTCGATTTTGACACCTTACTATACTATGACGTTTTTTATGACATTTTGAGGTCATACTAAAGTATGACTTTTTTTGGTCGATTTTGACACCTTACTATACTATGACGTTTATTATGACATTTTGAGGTCATACTAAAGTATGACTTTTTTTTGGCCGATTTTGACGCCTTACTATACTATGACGTTTTTGGCACATTTTGAGGTCATACTAAAGTATGACTTTTTTTGGCCGATTTTGACGCCTTACTATACTATGACCATTTTTATGACATTTTGAGGCCGTTCTGAAAAATGACTTTTTTTGGCCGATTTTGACGCCTTACTATACTATGACGTTTTTTATGACATTTTGAGGTCATACTAAAGTATGATTTTTTTTGGTCGATTTTGACACCTTACTATACTATGACGTTTTTTATGACATTTTGAGGTCATACTAAAGTATCACTTTTTTTGGTCGATTTTGACACCTTACTATACTATGACGTTTTTTATGACATTTTGAGGTCATACTAAAGTATGACTTTTTTTTGGCCGATTTTGACGCCTTACTATACTATGACGTTTTTGGCATATTTTGAGGTCATACTAAAGTATGACTTTTTTTGGCCGATTTTGACGCCTTACTATACTATGACCATTTTTATGACATTTTGAGGCCATTTTGAAAAATGACTTTTTTTGGCCGATTTTGACGCCTTACTATACTATGACCATTTTTTATGACATTTTGAGGCCGTTCTGAAAAACGACTTTTTTTGGCCGATTTTGACGCCTTACTATACTATGACGTTTTTTATGACATTTTGAGGTCATACTAAAGTATGACTTTTTTTGGTCGATTTTGACACCTTACTATACTATGACGTTTTTTATGACATTTTGAGGTCATACTAAAGTATGACTTTTTTTGGTCGATTTTGACACCTTACTATACTATGACTTTTTTTATGACATTTTGAGGTCATACTAAAGTATGACTTTTTTTTGGCCGATTTTGACGCCTTACTATATTATGACCATTTTTATGACATTTTGAGGCCAAAGAAAAATTTTACTTTTTTTGGCCGATTTTGACGCCTTACTATACTATGACCATTTTTATGACATTTTGAGGCCGTTCTGAAAAATGACTTTTTTTGGCTGATTTTGACGCCTTACTATACTATGACCATTTTTATGACATTTTGAGGTCATACTAAAATATGACTTTTTTTGGCATATTTTGACGCCTTACTATACTATGACTTTTTTATGACATTTTGAGGTCATACTAAAGTATGACTTTTTTTGGCCGATTTTGACGCCTTACTATACTATGACGTTTTTATGACATTTTGAGGCCAAAAAAAAAATGTGACTTTTTTTGGCCGATTTTGATGCCTTACTATACTATGACCATTTTTATGACATTTTGAGGCCAAAAAAATAATTGACTTTTTTTGGCTGATTTTGACGCCTTACTATACTATGACGTTTTTTATGACATTTTGAGGCCAAAAAAAAATGTGACTTGTTTTGGCCGATTTTGACGCCTTACTATACTATGACCATTTTTATGACATTTTGAGGCCAAAAAAAAAATTGACTTTTTTTGGCAGATTTTGACGCCTTACTATACTATGACCATTTTTATGACATTTTGAGGTCATACTAAAATATGACTTTTTTTGGCCTATTTTGACGCCTTACTATACTATGACTTTTTTATGACATTTTGAGGTCATACTAAAGTATGACTTTTTTTGGCCGATTTTGACGCCTTACTATACTATGAGGTTTTTTATGACATTTTGAAGTCATACTAAAGTATGACTTTTTTTGGCCGATTTTGACGCCTTACTATACTATGACCATTTTTATGACATTTTGAGGCCAAAAAAAAAATTGACTTTTTTTGGCCGATTTTGACGCCTTAATATATTATGATCATTTTTATGACATTTTGAGGCCATTTTGAAAAATGACTTTTTTTGGCCGATTTTGACGCCTTACTATACTATGACCATTTTTATGACATTTTGAGGCCAAAAAAAATTGTGACTTTTTTTGGCCGATTTTGACGCCTTACTATACAATGACCATTTTTATGGCATTTTGAGGCCAAAAAAAAATGTGACTTTTTTTGGCCGATTTTGACGCCTTACTATACTATGACCATTTTTATGACATTTTGAGGCCAAAAAAATAATTGACTTTTTTTGGCTGATTTTGACGCCTTACTATACTATGACGTTTTTTATGACATTTTGAGGCCAAAAAAAAATGTGACTTGTTTTGGCCGATTTTGACGCCTTACTATACTATGACCATTTTTATGACATTTTGAGGCCAAAAAAATAATTGACTTTTTTTGGCTGATTTTGATGCCTTACTATACTATGACGTTTTTTATGACATTTTGAGGCCAAAAAAAAATGTGACTTGTTTTGGCCGATTTTGACGCCTTACTATACTATGACCATTTTTATGACATTTTGAGGCCAAAAAAATAATTGACTTTTTTTGGCTGATTTTGACGCCTTACTATACTATGACGTTTTTTATGACATTTTGAGGTCAAACTAAAGTATGACTTTTTTTGGCCGATTTTGACGCCTTACTATACTATGAGGTTTTTTATGACATTTTGAGGTCATACTAAAGTATGACTTTTTTTGGCCGATTTTGACGCCTTACTATACTATGATGTTTTTGCCACATTTTGAGGTCATACTAAAGTATGACTTTTTTTGGACGATTTTGATGCCTTACTATACTATGAGGTTTTTTATGACATTTTGAAGTCATACTAAAGTATGACTTTTTTTGGCCGATTTTGACGCCTTACTATACTATGACCATTTTTATGACATTTTGAGGCCGTTCTGAAAAATGACTTTTTTTGGCCGATTTTGACGCCTTACTATACTATGACCATTTTTATGGCATTTTGAGGCCAAAAAAAAAAGTGACTTTTTTTGGCCGATTTTGACGCCTTACTATACTATGACCATTTTTATGGCATTTTGAGGTCATACTAAAGTATGACTTTTTTTGGCCTATTTTGACGCCTTACTATACTATGAGGTTTTTTATGACATTTTGAGGTCATACTAAAATATGACTTTTTTTTGGCCGATTTTGACGCCTTACTATACTATGACATTTTTATGATATTTTGAGGCCGTTCTGAAAAATGACTTTTTTTGGCCGATTTTGACGCCTTACCATACTATGACCCTTTTTAATGACATTTTGAGGCCGTTCTGAAAAATGACTTTTTTTGGCCGATTTTGACGCCTTACTATACTATGACCATTTTTATGACATTTTGAGGCCGTTCTGAAAAATGACTTTTTTTGGCCGATTTTGACGCCTTACTATACTATGACGTTTTTTATGACATTTTGAGGCCAAAAAAAAAATGTGACTTTTTTTGGCCGATTTTGACGCCTTACTATACCATGACCATTTTTATGACATTTTGAGGTCATACTAAAGTGTGACTTTTTTTGGCCGATTTTGACGCCTTACTTTACTATGAGGTTTTTTATGACATTTTGAGGTCATACTAAAATATGACTTTTTTTTGGCCGATTTTGACGCCTTACTATACTATGACATTTTTATGATATTTTGAGGCCGTTCTGAAAAATGACTTTTTTTGGCCGATTTTGACGCCTTACTATACTATGATGTTTTTTATGACATTTTGAGGCCAAAAAAAAACGTGACTTGTTTTGGCCGATTTTGACGCCTTACTATACTATGACCATTTTCATGACATTTTGAGGCCAAAAAAATAATTGACTTTTTTTGGCTGATTTTGACGCCTTACTATACTATGACGTTTTTTATGAGATTTTGAGGTCAAACTAAAGTATGACTTTTTTTGGCCGATTTTGACGCCTTACTATACTATGACGTTTTTTATGACATTTTGAGGTCATACTAAAGTATGACTTTTTTTGGCCGATTTTGACGCCTTACTATACTATGATGTTTTTGCCACATTTTGAGGTCATACTAAAGTATGACTTTTTTTGGCCGATTTTGACGCCTTACTATACTATGATGTTTTTGCCACATTTTGAGGTCATACTAAAGTATGACTTTTTTTGGACGATTTTGACGCCTTACTATAATATGAGGTTTTTTATGACATTTTAAAGTCATACTAAAGTATGACTTTTTTTGGCCGATTTTGACGCCTTACTATACTATGACCATTTTTATGACATTTTGAGGCCGTTCTGAAAAATGACTTTTTTTGGCCGATTTTGACGCCTTACTATACTATGACCATTTTTATGACATTTAGAGGCCAAAAAAAAATTTGACTTTTTTTGGCCGATTTTGACGCCTTACTATACTATGACCATTTTTATGGCATTTTGAGGCAAAAAAAAAACGTGACTTTTTTTGGCCGATTTTGACGCCTTACTATACTATGACCATTTTTATGACATTTTGAGTCCAAAAAAAAATGTGACTCGTTTTGGCCGATTTTGACGCCTTACTATACTATGACCATTTTTATGACATTTTGAGGTCATACTAAAGTATGACTTTTTTTGGCCGATTTTGACGCCTTACCATACTATGAGGTTTTTTATGACATTTTGAGGTCATACTAAAATATGACTTTTTTTTGGCCGATTTTGACGCCTTACTATACTATGACCATTTTTATGACATTTTGAGGCCAAAAAAAAAATGTGACTTTTTTTGGCCGATTTTGACGCCTTACTTTACTATGAGGTTTTTTATGACATTTTGAGGTCATACTAAAGTATGACTTTTTTTGGCCGATTTTGACGCCTTACTATACTATGACGTTTTTTATGACATTTTGAGGTCACACTAAAGTATGACTTTTTTTGGCCGATTTTGACGCCTTACTATACTATGACGTTTTTTTATGACATTTTGAGGTCATACTAAAGTATGAATTTTTTTTGGCCGATTTTGACGTCTTACTATACTATGACCATTTTTATGACATTTTGATACCCAAAAAAAAATTGACTTTTTTTGGCTGATTTTGACGCCTTACTATACTATGACCATTTTTATGACATTTTGAGGCCGTTCTGAAAAATGACTTTTTTTGGCCAATTTTGACGCCTTACTATACTATGAGGTTTTTTATGACATTTTGAGGTCATACTAAAGTATGACTTTTTTTGGCCGATTTTAACGCCTTTTTTTTTAACGCCATTTTTATGACATTTTGAGGCCAAAAAAAATGTGACTTGTTTTGTCCGATTTTGATGCCTTACTATACTATGACCATTTTTATGACATTTTGAGGCTAAAAAAAAAATTGACTTTTTTTGGCTGATTTTGATGCCTTACTATACTATGACCATTTTGAGGTCATACTAAAGTATGACTTTTTTTGGCCTATTTTGACGCCTTACTATACTATGACTTTTTTATGACATTTTGAGGTCATACTAAAGTATGACTTTCTTTGGCCGATTTTCACGCCTTACTATACTATGAGGTTTTTTATGACATTTTGAGGTCATACAAAAATATGACTTTTTTTGGCCGATTTTGACGCCTTACTATACTATGACGTTTTTGGCACATTTAGAGGTCATACTAAAGTATGACTTTTTTTGGCCGATATTGACGCCTTACTATACTATGACATTTTTTATGACATTTTGAGGCCAAAAAAAATGTGACTTTTTTTGGCCGATTTTGACGCCTTACTATACTATGACCATTTTTATGACATTTTGAGGCCAAAAAAAAAATTGCCTTTTTTTTTGCCGATTTTGACGCCTTACTGACCATTTTTATGACATTTTGAGGCCAAAGAAAAATTTTACTTTTTTTTGCCGATTTTGACGCCTTACTATACTAGGATCATTTTTATGACATTTTGAGGCCATTTTGAAAAATGACTTTTTTTGGCTTATTTTGACGCCTTACTATACTATGACCATTTTTATGACATTTTGAGGCCAAAAAAAAAATTGACTTTTTTTGGCTGATTTTGACGCCTTACTATACTAGGATCATTTTTATGACATTTTGAGGCCATTTTGAAAAATGACTTTTTTTGGCCGATTTTGACGCCTTACTATACTATGACCATTTTTATGACATTTTGAGGCCAAAGAAAAATGTGACTTTTTTTGGCCGATTTTGACGCCTTACTATACTATGACCATTTTTATGACATTTTGAGGCCAAAAAAAAAATTGACTTTTTTTTTGCCGATTTTGACGCCTTACTGACCATTTTTATGACATTTTGAGGCCAAAGAAAAATTTTACTTTTTTTTGCCGATTTTGACGCCTTACTATACTAGGATCATTTTTATGACATTTTGAGGCCATTTTGAAAAATGACTTTTTTTGGCCGATTTTGACGCCTTACTGTACTATGACCATTTTTATGACATTTTGAGGCCATTTTGAAAAATGACTTTTTTTGGCCGATTTTGACGCCTTACTATACTATGACCATTTTTATGACATTTTGAGGCCAAAAAAAAATGTGACTTGTTTTGGCCGATTTTGACGCCTTACTATACTATGACCATTTTTATGACATTTTGAGGCCAAAAAAAAAATTGACTTTTTTTGGCTGATTTTGACGCCTTACTATACTAGGATCATTTTTATGACATTTTGAGGCCATTTTGAAAAATGACTTTTTTTGGCCGATTTTGACGCCTTACTATACTATGACCATTTTTATGACATTTTGAGGCCAAAAAAAAATGTGACTTGTTTTGGCCGATTTTGACGCCTTACTATACTATGACCATTTTTATGACATTTTGAGGTCATACTAAAGTATGACTTTTTTTGGCCGATTTTGACGCCTTACTATACTATGACCATTTTTATGACACTTTGAGGCCGTTCTGAAAAATGACTTTTTTTGGCCGATTTTGAAGCCTTACTATACTATGACATTTTTTGGCACATTTTGAGGTCATACTAAAGTATGACTTTTTTTGGCCGATTTTGACGGCTTACTATACTATGACGTTTTTTATAACATTTTGAGGTCATACTAAAGTTTGACTTTTTTTGGCCGATTTTGACACCTTACTATACTATGACGTTTTTTATGACATTTTGAGGTCATACTAAAGTATGACTTTTTTTGGCCGATTTTGACGCCTTACTATACTATGACATTTTTTGGCACATTTTGAGGTCATACTAAAGTATGACATTTTTTGGCCGATTTTGACGCCTTACTATACTGTGACATTTTTTATGAAATTTTGAGGTCATACTAAAGTATGAATTTTTTTTTGGCCGATTTTGACACCTTACTATACTATGACGTTTTTCATAACATTTCGAGGTCATACTAAAGTATGACGTTTTTTGGCCGATTGTGACGCCTCACTATACTATGACGCTTTTTGCAACATTTTGAGGTCATACTAAAGTATGACCTTTTTTGGCCGATTTTGACAGCTTACTATACTATGATGTTTTGTGGCACATTTTGAGGTCATACAAATGTATGACTTTTTTGGTCCGATTTTGACGCCTTACTATACTATGATGTTTTTTGGTGCATTTAAGGCCATACTAAAGTATGACTTTTTTTGGCCGATTTTGACGCCTTACTATACTATGACATTTTTTGGCACATTTTGAGGTCATACTAAAGTATGACTTTTTTTGGCCGATTTTGACGCCTTACTATACTATGACGTTTTTTGGCACATTTTGATGTCATACTAAAGTATGACTTTCTTTGGACGATTTTGACGCCTTACTATACTATGACATTTTTTGGCACATTTTGAGGTCATACTAAAGTATGACTTTTTTTGGCCGATTTTGACGCCTTACCATACTATGACGTTTTTTTATGGCATTTTGAGGTCATACTAAAGTATGACTTTTTTTGGCCGATTTTTACGCCTTACTATACTATGACGTTTTTTGGCACATTTTGAGGTCATACTAAAGTATGACTTTCTTTGGACGATTTTGACGCCTTACTATACCATGACGTTTTTTGGCACATTTTGCGGTCTTATTAAAATATGACTTTTTTGGTAAATTTTAATGCCTTACTATACTATGACCTTTTTTATAGCATTTTGAGTTCTAACTAAAATATGACTTTTTTCTGCATATTTTGACGCCTTACTATACTATGACCTTTTTTATGACATTCTGAGGTCTTACTAAAATAAACAGCCCGCCCCTGATCAATAGATCTCCAAAACACAAAAATGTTACAGCATGTAAAATATATGTTTTTTAGGTTGCAATCTTGGCTATTTTAACATGGGGGTAAATGGATAATTGGTCACTTCTGGAGCCAGCCCCCAGCGGCAGCCGAGAAACGCGATCGCGGAAGTGATCCTCACTGCTAAAACCTACAGCTCCTGCCTTGGTTACGTTCCACTCTGTGTCAACTGCGGCTGCGAGGACACGCTGCTGCGGTACACTGATACTGCATTTTATAGGGTAAAAAAAACGTTCCGACCACTGGCCGGGAACAGACCAGCTGTTCGGGAAACCTCCTGAACCTCCCGATGGCCAGCCCGCCCCTGGTTGTCACATAATACTGTAATACTATGAAAATGGGACAACCCAACCACATATGCACAAATTCCTTTCTGTTTCCAGAGTCTTCCTGGTTGAATTAAGGGTTGAGTACTTGAATATGTCCTGAGATTATACACCAACGTTACTTTAATATATTTTTAGAAAAAAAAGAAAACCATTCGCGGTATTCAGGACACCACTACACAGTCAGACATCTAGCAGCTAAAAATTTATTTTTCTCAGGAGTTAATGGACAAAATGATCAATCAGTATTCATCAATCAGGCTGATACTGTTGCAGTGTTACACGCAAAACAGCACGTTAACATCAAGGAGTATCATACGTTTGTTTGGATAGCTGGATACAGCGAGACATGTTAACCTTGCTGCCTTGCTGTTTACCCCAGTGGCCAATTGCAGTACTGCAACTGCAGCTGACAGCATTTTCCCCATAGACTGTCTTTATAAAAGAAACATCTCCACTCAGAGGACACTTCAACCTGCAAATAAAAGGTCAGGTACTGTTTGATGTATGTACATATTATAGATATGTATAAATATTAGACTTCAATCTGAAAGTGTTCACACTGGCCCAAACAGGAGGCACATCAGTCACTTAAATTAACCATTGACCTGCTCATTAACTGCTGCCATGAAGGAGTGAGGGGCAGGTGTCTGTGGTTCGGTTTTGAGTGTCCCAGTCTTCTTCAAACAGACATGGAAGTATGTCAAAGTGTTCCTCATGAGTAAAGATTTCCTTCAAATGTTGGCTCCTTTCACTCTGGTGTTGCAACGGGGCAAATGGTTAGCGGAGCCTCATTTCTTCCTGATTTATTAGTGCAGGGGCTGAAGAACGGATGGATGGTGTCAGGGAAACTATCTGTGAATGTGTAGATGAGCAATTTGGCCTCCACATTGTAGAAGGACACCAGTCCTTTGTCGCAGTCCACATAGATTCCAATCCGGGAGGGTTTGGGGTGGACTATCAGGTTGGTGGAGGGTTCTGTTCGGAAGGCGTAGTCGGTGTGATCCCGCAGGCTCAGGAACCAATAACCCTGCGCGGGGTTTACAGTGATTTTGCCCTTCCGATTGACGGAGTGGCTTGCCACTCCCAGGTCCCAGTCTGTCTTTCCTCCCACCTCCACCTGGAAGACAGCAGTGTGGTCATCAGTCAAGGTTTGCATGTGGGACGACATTTCCTCCCTTTAACATTATATAATAAAAAATAATATGAAATAAGTGATGGCATAATTTGGAAATGTGAAAATGTGGATCTGTATGTACTGATGTTGATCCTGCATGTCACATAAAACCCTGCCAGCCTTTCCCTTCCTTCAACACAAAGAATCAGGACTGTATCATCGTTAACACTTGTTCATATCAGCTTCAACAACGTGTCCCACCCACCTCCCAGTAATGCCGCCCTGAGCTGAAGCCCTGGTGGGCCAGCACACACACCACTCGGTCAAAGCGCTCAGGGCTGTCCGGTACCAGCTGATGACGGTCCCCACACTGCACCTGCTTCCCATCAGCTGAGATGATGAGCCGTGGATGGGCCGTGCTGGGGTCTAAAGTGATGTCAGCTTTCCGGGTGAGAGAGAGAGATGGCTGGTGGTTAAACTAACAGAGGGTGGAACTAATCAAAGAAATGTTTTTCAAACATTACCTTACCTGCGTATTCCTGAACCCTCCTTATCTCTGTGGAGTAAAGAGTATATATTTACATTATTAAATCAGATTTATTTGATATATTTAAATATTTTAGCATCTTTTCTTGGTTCATTGAATTTAACAACATCAGAAAAACTTGAATTGAACAGTGTTTTGTGCTGTTAGCTAGTCAGGGTCTTACTTGGGTTGGGTCTAGATACAGGTTGGTCCACAGAGACTCGCTGGCCTGTTAATAAGAGAACAGAACAAGGTTGCGCTCAAACCATTGTACCCATCAGCCATTACTGGTGACCATATGATCAGAGCTCTATCAACAGAAAGACAAAAGGCCTTTTGATTTACAATACATGGGACATTTTTTGTCCTTTGCAACAGTGCAGCTGGTCCTGCTCTGTAAAGTCTGAACAAACACTTACAGACTTCTGGCAGTTTCCGCATCTCTTCCTGAAAACGATCCATCAGTGGGTTGACAGTCCTGAGAATCACCCCTGAGGTCAGCTCAGACGACACAGAGACAGAGGACCAGTTCTTAGCCTGCGGAGGGGTGCACAGGACAGGGAACACCTGCAGGGAGGGGAAAAAAACATGTGGCTTAAACGGGCTTAAAGAAATACAAAGAAATATAGAACATCAGCTCCCACAGCCGGGATTAAAATGAATCCGTGGATTTCTTGGTGGATTCATTACTGGCTGCATAACCAGTGGAGCGCTGCATATTTATTACTTCTTTATTCTTTTTCTTATCTTTTTTTTCTTTTCTATTCACCCACTCATTCATCCATACCTTGAGAAAGCCTATGTGGTCTTCAGACACAGCCAGCTGTCTCAGTGCTGCGCTCCTCTTTTTGAGCTCAGCTATCTCCTCCTCCAGCTCTCTCAGCAGGCTCTGAGCTCTGTGCTCAGCCGCTCGACGAGCCATCTCTATCACCTGGAGACACAAGGAGACATACAGATCAGTTATTGTACCTCAGAATGGAGGACTTTCAGACTTTCATTACAATGCAAACAGAATTTTTTTTTTAACAGTTTTTGTTTCAAGATTATCTCCATATATCCAGTGTTAGAGTCATTTACCTCCAAGATTTCAGCTTGGCAGTGCTCCACACTGGAGATGAGTTTGGAAAACGCACAAACAGCTGCATCTGTCTCTCTCTCAGCAGCAGCCTGAGCAAACACAGCAACAGATGTGTGGTTATTCTGGGTGGAAAAGGTTGAGAGACAGTCTGTGATCGTACCACAGAAATCAGATGCACTCAGAATCCTGCCCCGACTGGTCAGTACAGACTCACCTGTATCTCTCGTGAGGAGTTGTATATTTCCTCCACTTTCCTCTCTCTCTCACAGATGAGATCCTTCAGCTCCACCTCTGCGATCCCTAACTGGGCCTGAAGAACACAGAAAACACACAGCTTAGCTCAGGCTTAGCTCAGGCTTAGCTCAGCTGTATCTATGACTAACATAACTACTACAAGCCTTATCCTGACCCTGAAGCCTGTCACACACTCTGTTTCAGGTAGACATCCTCATTTAAATAAGTCCATGCCCACACCCACACATTAAATCACTGATGTATAGAATGTGCTTATAGTATGAATTCTTCATCAGTTCTCCTTGTGATTTTCATCTTTTCTGTGAAGTGAGATGAGCCTTGTGAAAATTGCTGCAGTTTGTTTTCAGTGTACCCGAGTCAAATTCATGTTTCTGTCTTTCTTAATGTGACCACTAGGTGGTGCTGAAGTCACATTTTTTAATCCCCTTACAAACTAACACACACACACACACACCTTCTTGATGTGCCACTCCCTCTTGGCGGGGATGACGTTGTGTCCTCTGTGCTCTGCTATCTCCACACACACGCTGCACACACAGGTGTTGTCAGTGCGGCAGAAGAACTCCAGGCCTCTCAGGTGGATGGGGCACAGAGGCAGATTGGAGGAAGACTCACCTGGACTGCTCAGAGAAAACCTGTCGTAACGTTAAGATAAAGTCACAACACCGACAAAGAAACTGGACTATTCAAATACTACAGCGCCATACACATTCTGCACCTGGAAGCTTTTGTGTTTGCTGTTCTAGATACCTGTTTAATCTTAGCTGTTTACAAAGGAACAGGACACGCATACAAACACAAGTATATGTTTCATGGGTTATGGTAACAGAAGTAACAGAAAGCTGGAATATTAACACTCCAAGGAGGAAGAGGAGGAGCTTTTACACCTGAGGAAAGAATTTAACAACTTGATATATTATGGCCCTTTAAAGTTTTTATGCATATAAAGGTTTGAACTCCAATAATCCACAGTTAATTCACCTTTTATCTGTGTCTTGTTCACCAGCTGGTCTCTGACTGTGTGTGTGTGTGTGTGTGTGTGTGTGTGTGTGTGTGTGTGTGTGTGTGTGTGTGTGTGTGTGTGTGTGTGTGTGTGTGCTGCTTGGTGCTGGTCGAGGACAGTGGACAGAGGCTTTATCAGAGCTGTTCTGATTGGAGCAGTGAGGGTGAACCATGTGAAAATGTTGATCAGAGCAGATGTAGAGCTACACACTCGTGTTGTGCACCTGAACAAACATCTCCTCAAATGTAAGAGTTTCATTTCTATGTTAATGCTCTCCAGAAGTCGGGTGTGGTTTGGTACCTGCGGGGAGGTGAATAGGGTGGAGGTGGGTCGTGGTGCTCAGTATCCGGAGATTGGAAAGCCGGGTGAGCACTGAGTCGTCTGAGGCTTTGAGGGTGAGGGTCGCTGGGATATGGAGGTGTGGCATTAGGCATCCCGGGGCTCTGGAGTCGCTGAAAACGGGTCATCATCTCAGCAAAAATGTTCCCTGGCATCTCTCCTGGCCTCGGGGTTGGAGGCTGGGCTTGGTGATGATGATGGTGAGGATGTGAGTTGGGATCCTCCACCTCTCCCCCACCTGTTCTGTTCACTGGCTCTTCAGCGTTGGCCAACTGCTTGAACTGTTCTGTGATTTCTTTCAGGGTCCGGTTGATGTGGAGCTCTGGTCTCTTGCGGAAGGACTCCTTACAGAGGGGGCACTGGTAACACTTTGCCCCCCCTAACCCTCCATCCCAGTAGGAGGAGATGCAGGCCTGGCAGAAGCTGTGGCCGCATGGTGTTGACACTGGGTTGTTGAACACCTCCAGACAGATGGAGCAGGTGAACTGTTCTTCAGACAGAAAGGCTGCAGGCAGCGCCATAGCTGTCCAGTGTTAAACTCTGTGAAAGACAGTGCTGCCATTAGACAGATGTAAGAAATGAATAAAACCATTATGATAGACAAATTACAGTCTCTGTGCCCGATTCTTTTTGTAATCTGTTCATTTTAACAGCAACACTCTTCCTGAGGGAATAAGAATAATGTGGACAAATGTACACTCATGCACAGAGACTCACACTGACAGAGGCAGTACAGATTCCAGGAAAAATAAACTCACTGTAGAGCAGAAATAACAAGTATTGTGCCTCTGCTTTTTCCCCCATCACAATGATTTGTCATTCAGTGATGTAATAATAAACGTTCAACAAACATTGCAGCTTTGTATTTCACCCTCTTCACCTGAACCCGCAGCCACGCTGCCGTTCAGCAGTGTTGTGAGTCTTGAAGCCCTGATTGTGTGGAGTCAGTTCACCCAGATCAGTGTTTCTCCCTCAGCTTCAGCAGACTCAGATCGTTCAGGTTTTCAGATATGCATCTCTGAGGTCACTGCCTCCACCCAGATACAATGAAGGTGAATGGAATTTAGTGTGTGATACGGAAATGCTCTGATTTCTCTTGATAAAGCACAGACTTTACGTCAGTATAGTGACTATTACTGTGGGTCATTCCCATATACAGTCACCCCTTCATCCAGACGATAGAGAGTGTCATTTGAACACCACTAATGAACAGTACAGAAACATTATTTGTGGTTTCACTTTCTCTGTAACACACCCATGCTAACACACACACACACACTGAAACAATACAAATTAGCAGTCTTACTGCTAAGATCAGGGAAATCAGGTTTGGTTGGAACATCTAGACTCGTCTGTTAACCACAAGCTTATCATTAACCTGCATGTCATCCACATTTACTCCTCTGTTTGTTCTGCACTTATACAATTATCAATGTTTATTTAGCAGCAAAAATGCTGAGTCACGGAGTAACTGCTAAACTAGTTTAATTAGATGTGTCTGTAGGTTCTCTGGTTTCCTCCCACAGTCCAGATTCCAAAGACAACTACAGTCACGGGTAGTGAGTGTGAAGGGTTGTCTGTCTCTATATCCTCTTTCACACTGGACAAAAAAAAAGTCTGTCCTCTGGCAAAGGGACAGAAATAAAAGACGTGTTTGTAGCAGGTTTGTCTGCATTTAAAAAAACAAAACATATATATGAACTAATAGTGTAAAAAACACTTACGACACTTTGTCTGCTGTATGTGTACAGGCAGCAGACACACACACGCACACACACACCTGTTTGTACTGCTACCTGCAAGGACCATGTGTTATTTTTCACCCTAAAACTAATCCGAATAATCACTCAAAGCTATTCCTAACTCTAAATTTCACCCACCCTGTACATTTCCTCAGCTTTCTGTTCCTGAGAATCTAGCAATGTCAAATATGCACATTCACAGACACACAGCTGCAGTACAGGTATAGCCAGTTTCCCACTGCTGAGCGACAGGTTAGGTACGAGAGCTTCAGACGTCCTCCACATCAATCAGGCCTTCATGGTACAGTGAATAGAAAGAAGCCACTTTGAGTAAAAGGCCTGTGACAGCCTGCTGGAGTTTGTCAAACAGCATTTAAAGGACTCTGAGAGCATGAGGAGCAAGATTCTCTGCTGAACCTTTTTAACAGATCTCAAAGCACTATGTCTGACAGACAGCAGGCACTGCTCATCACCTGCTAACACCATCCCTACAGTGAGCCATGGTGAGGGCAGCATCAGGGTACAGGGGGGCTTCTCAGGGAGGCTGGTTAGAACTGAGCGAGAGATGAATGCAGCCAAATACTGAGAGGTCCCTGAAGAAAACCTGATGTAAATAAACAAGACAGCTTCAGGACAGGAGAGACTTCAGGACAAGTCTCTGACTGTCCCTCAGTGTCCCAGCCAAAGTCCAGACCTAAACCCCATAGAACACCTGTGGAGAGACCTGAAGTGCAGAGGAAAAATGAGATAAACTTCTCAAATCCAGGTGTGCAACGCTTATAGAGGCTTAACCAAGAAGACCTGAAGCTGTATTTGCTACCAAATCAGCTTCTACAAAGCAACAAATGAAGAGCCTGAATACTTTTATCAACCAGAGACTTCAGTTTTTTAATATATAATAAATTTGCAAAATAAGTTTACAATAAAATCTACAACAAAATAAAAGGCTGCAAAAGGTGAAGGAGTCTGAATCCTGAGGCTGCTGTGTTTAGACTTTGGGAGTCACACATGTCAGTGCTTCATTCATTCATTCATTCTATTTCTTTTCCAAGCAAGTTAAATAAGTGTGACTGATCTGTGCACAACTGTTCACGAGTCTCTGTGATCAAAGAAATACAGCTCTGTCTATTGATAAGCAAACAGACAGTTTTCTAAAATGTGAAGTATAAATGAAGACGAATAGAAAAAACATTTCAACTAGTTGCATTTCAGCCTTCCAGGGGTTAACCTTTCTCTGCTCCAGGGTTTCTCTCCCACAGCGTTGTCATATCACGGAACACATCAGCATAGGCTACCTGCTCAGGTGAGATTAGAAATACGAGGTGCTGCTCCAGGGATTGTCACATCTAAAACACATATTTAAATTTGTTCCTCTTTGTTCCCGTGTCTCAGGTGTGGTTTGGGGTTAGACAACGCAGCTCTGCATCACCCGCCTGTCGGTCAACAGTACCATTCAGCAGGTAGTTACACATTGGGAAATCAGTCATGAGCTGAGCTCTGCACGGTGAAACTGTAAAGCTGCAATGTAAACAGGCGTCTAATGCCACTGACAAAAGAGAATGTTTTACCACAGCACGCTGTGCCTACCCTGCATTATCTGCCATTCATTCAGCGGATACTTTTGTCTAAAGTGTAGTCGACCATTACAGAAACACGGTCAAGGGTCGTGATTTCTGCTCTTTCACAGAAACATATCTCCGCTTATCCACCAACACCCATTCTATGGCTTTTCACAGTCTTTGGCACATTATTCACAGTCATATGCTCCTAATGGTGAAACAGGGAGCTAATGGTGCTTAAACTGGACACTTAACAAACACTGTTGTCAGCCTGAACCTTTTAACACCTTTATCTACTCACCAGAACATGTTGTACATGATAATGATGCCACATTAAGTACCTGCACTTACATTTACTTACAAGTGTTTGTTATCTCACGCACTTACTTTGAGATAATAGACAATGGTGCAGAAAAGGTTTTTGGTTATTGAAATTGTGTAATGTTAATGTGTAACAGTAGTCCCTGGACCCGATTCTATCCGGACTCCTTCTCCTAATATAGAAAGAGGCAGAGTCCTAGTGAATGAAATAAGATATAAGAGTCCAGTGCGTTTCTCCCTCAGTTAAACAAGTCTTACCTGTTCTGAGGACTGAAGTGATTTCAGAAAAGAGATTATTTCTGTGTCAGTGGGTAAAGACACGAAGCGTACGTCCAAGACCTCCTCTGTGCTGCCTGTCTCTCTCCCTTTCTCGGCAGTCTTTCGTCCTCCTGTTAATCCTTGCATCTGCCTCTCAGTTGTTCAGCTGTCGCATTCCTCACCCCTTTCCTTCCTCACCTGTGTCATTGTGCTGTTGACCCCTCCCTCCTAACCCCCCCAACTGTGGAGCTGATCCAATCCAACCTGCTCGACAGGTGCAGCTGTACAAGTATGCCTTTTTAAAAACACTCTCTCTCTCTCTCTCTCTCTCTCTCTCTCTCTCTCTCTCTCTCTCGCTCTCGCTCTCGCTCTCACTCTCTCTCTCTGCTTCCCCAGCACACTGACACTGAAACGACTTCGTCAGTGCATGCACACAATTTACAAGTGAAATAATACAATTCAAGAATTTGACAGATAAATAAAGAGACAAGGAATGAAACATCAAATAAGCCTCTAAATGATAAACAGGATTTTAAAAAGGTGTTTAAAAGTTTTACTGTTTACTGTTCTCTGTTTTTATTGCAGTCCATCCATCTTTTTTGCTTAAATATTTATATTTCCACCCTCACTTTACCCTCTCCACAGTGATGGTACATGGCCTAATGAGAGCTTCTCAGCACTTCTCAAATATAGTGTTGAGACTGTTGTGATGTAAAATTGAACTTCTCAGGTAAAGAGACAGACAGACAGACAGTGTTGTCTGCCTCTGGATCTGTAGCTCCATATTATTCTTTTTTCACATGCGAACTGACGTGTGAATTTACCATGAACCTCACTGTATATATATGCACATATTACACTGTCATTTTGATTGATATGTATTGAATTTGTACTGTGATCCTTTGTCTTATCTACTGGATTGTGTCTGTGGCCAGGTTGTCACTGCAAATGAGAATTGGTTCTCAATGGACTTACCTGGTTAAATGAAGCTGAAATAAAATCCTACTATATATGCTACTGTATATATGTGTGTGTATTTTTAACACTTGTGGCCATTCATCAGTTTATTCCATTCTTTCATACCTTTCTGCTGATATTGATGGCTAATGGGTCTCTGTAAAGCGCTTTGAGACAATTTTGATTGTGGAAGGCCCTATATAAATAAAATTGAATTGAATTGAATTAATACAATTGTTGAAATGAATACTGTTTTTAATGTGCAATAAAGGTATTTCTGAAGCTGTTGCTCTGAGTTTGTTGATGGTTTTTTCAGAACTTCTCTTCATTCTGTTGGCACAGATGGTTCAGTTTTCAGTGTCACATTTTGAATAAGACTCAAGGAAAAACATTTTAGCTGAGACATGGTGGATCACAGTGAATCACATGTAGCATCTTGTCAGGACAGGTGCATGAATGTGAGCTTCAGCTGTGGATGATCATGTATGAACCTACAGTATTAAATGAAGTCATACATGACAAAGTGTAGAGCTGCACTTGATCATGTTTATTCTTTCCACTGTCTTTGGAATGCTTTGGAATTTTCCAACAATCTGACTGATGTATCAGAACACCCCTACACTTGCTGGGATTTTCACTCGCAACACTTTGTAGAGTTTAACTGTGAATGTAGTCAAAAGCAAAAAGCATCCAGTGAGCAGCAGCTCAGAGGAGGCGTGGCTCATGACGTCACCATCTCACCTGCCTTTGATTCCCAGGCAACGGCTCTGACGTCACTACGGCGGCAGCCAGATGATATAAATGAGGAGCCTTCCTTCACTGACTCAACGTTTCTGAGGAGGTAGGGACAGCTCTGGTGGGGGTGCGTCGCCGGTGTCTCAGGCTACCAACGTCTTTGCCGGGGACATTCAGTCGCTTTCGATCCGCTCATGCTGCGGATCCTTACTGATAACGGTTCATTTTGAGCGTCTGTGAGGTTAATATCCAGGAGAACTGAATACAGATGTGACCCGGGCCACCAGACTCTGTCCTCCTCTCTCTCTCCCTGAGAGAGAAACACAGAGTTTTTGCTCTCTCTTTCTCTCTCAGGGAGCGAGAGAGAGAAACACAGAGAGAGATGCTTATTTAAATTTAGATGTATAGAAATGGAAATAATGTAAATACATTATTTTATTAGTTTTTGCCTCTCTGTGTTTTCTCTCTGGGTTCCTCCTCTCTCTCTGGCAGAGAGAAAGGGAAGAGCAAGAGATCTCTCTCTTCTCTCTCTCAGGCAGAGAGCGAGTTACACCAGAGAGCTTCCCCTCTCTCTCCTTGAGACAGATAGAGACCGAGACGCTTTTCCTCTCTCTTTCTGTCTCTATCGATGGAGAGGGAGGGAGCGAGAAGGAGAGCATGTCCTTCTTTAGCCCTCCTCAGCGAGAAACAGCGTTTTCCGTAACGCCAGTGGCGGTTTTTGGCACAAGCTACTACTCACTGGCCTTGCTGTCATCAGTATCAATCATTCAATAGGGAGCAGATTTCGTATAATCACATTATTGATGATTTTGCATCAAGGAAGGCCAGAAAGCTCCGGTTTTAGTTTGAGTTTTTTCTTTGCTGCTCTTAGTGCAATAGTGTTAGAATTAGATTTCCTGTAGTGTGTTTTCATTTGTGTGATGAATGATTTGTGCTATTCACAATATTTATTCTATATTTTATTTGTATATTATTCTTTGATTTTTTTTATTAAATTCTAAAATAATACAATTATATTGTTTTTATCTTATATCATTATTATCTGCTGTTGTTATGTGTGAGTGTGTATATTTTGCCACTTTTATGTATATAGAGTATATTTATTTAATTTCTGATAACTTTAATTTCAAGTAATTCAATGTAGAACCGCCACTGCGTAACGCTAAACCTCTTTCTCCACCGAAAGAGAAAGAGAGAGAAGAACTCTCTCTTTCTCTGCTTCTCTCTTTCTCAACTTCTCTGCTGTTCTCTCTTTCTCTGCTTCTCTCTATCTCAACTTCTCTGCTGTTCTCTTTCTCTTCCCTCCACAGAGTTTTTTCTCTCTCTTTCTCTCAGAGAGTTCTTGTCTCTCTGAGAGAAAGAGAAAGTTTTTTTCTCTCTTTTCCCTCAGTGAGAAAGAGAGAGTTTTTTTCTCTCTCTTTCTCTCAGAGAGTTCTTCTCTCTCTGAGAGAAAGAGAGAGTTTTCTCTCTCTTTCTCTGTAAGGCGCTGTATAATTAATGAATAAACTGAATTGAACTGAATTGAATTGAATTGATGGCAATAAAATAAGAGTTAGAATGATATCCTCCATCATCTCTGCCCTTCATTTTCATACAGTAGATAAGATAAGATAAGATAAACCTTTAATAGTCCCACAATGTGGAAATTCCACTGTTACAGCAGCAAAGAGCAGATGTAATAGGGTACAGGCACTCAGAATATACAGAATATACAGATAATACAGATAGAATATAAAGACTCCAAGAAAAAAATGACTTATTAGAGGAAACAATAATAATAAATAGTATAAACAGTATGACCAAAGTGACCATGTGCACTGTTTGAACAGTAAGAGAAACAAAAAGAAGAAAGGCTGCACATATAGCAGCAATTTGAAGTCCAGGAGTGAGTATGTGTGTGTTTTGTGTGCATGTGCTTTGCTCAGCACAGTTGGTTGTAGTTCTTTAAGTGGAAGAAGAAAATATCTTCTTGAATCCACATCAGCAACTTGCCATTGAGGAAATATTCATATTACAAGTAGGCACGTTAGAGGCCATGAATGAGGCAAAGTGGTAAATGCAGCTCCAAAAGTCACAACTGGAAGAATCCAGATGGCTCAAATGACAAAGTGTGGATACATTACAGATAGCTGTTACTGTAGTATGACTGAGGTGTACCATGTTGGAAATAAAGCTCTTTATACTGTATACAGACAGTATTAGTAACAATCAGTGTGGAATTCAGCCCAGCACAGAGTACCATTGTGCCTTCAAGGAAACTTTGCCGGAAAGTTTTCAGAAAGACGGAAAAAAGAAGCAAAGAAGGAAAGAAAGAAAACATAAGAAACCAAGCTCAACAAAATATATGTGTAGTTTTTTTCAGCCTGGTTTAAGAAAATCACATCAACACAAACACACACACACACACAGTTGTGCTCATAAGTTTACATACCCTGGTAAAATTTGTGAAATATTGTCATCATATGGCCTTGTCATACCTTGTTGTTGTTGGACCGCTATGAAGACTGGCCCGTCTGGATGACACTGTCCCCAGCAGCTATCTGTCTATCTATGCTATATCTGTAAGAAAAGATCTTTGACTCATAGTGAGGAAACAGTTTACGGCCATAGTTTAGTCACCTTGAACCTGATGACACTCCACGGTAGCACAAGACTCTGACACACAGAAAAGCTAATCTAAGTGATGATATGAAGCCTTGTGAGGTATGAAAGGATTTGTAAGACTGTGTCAGAAACAGGTTGATGCTCTGAGCTTAGAACAGAGTGTACTGCCATCTTGTGCTGAAATAAATGTCCTGCTAATAAGCTGGGACTTGACAAGTGCCACATAAAGGATCCCTGGTTTGAGTGTTTACCCCACAGTCACTGAGGCGTGGACGTCACTGGCTGTAGTCATGCCAAGGTTGTCTAAGGCGTGTGGCCAGTGGCTCTCACTG
This sequence comes from Toxotes jaculatrix, assembly GCF_017976425.1. NCBI lineage: Eukaryota > Metazoa > Chordata > Actinopteri > Toxotidae > Toxotes > Toxotes jaculatrix. The sequence continues at coordinate 27,027,485 of NC_054397.1, read as the reverse complement.
CAGGAGGAGCTGCTGGAACTGGGCTGGCAGTTTGATCCTCAGCTCCTCCTGTCCACATGCAGAAGTGGCAAGCACTGCCATCAGTGTGTGTGTGTGTATTTGAATGGGTAAACAAGAGCCAAATATAAAGCCCTTTGGATATAAGCACTATGTAAATGACAGGCAACATATAGAACAGCAAATAGTGTGAGTAGCAGACAGTCTAAAATAGTGTATTAGCAATTTACTGTACATGCCAATAAAAATCAGTGCAGGTGTAAAGATACAAGTTGATGAAGTGAGATTTTCATCTTTGCTTTAAGGTTATTGTGATGACAGTGTGTGGTTTTATGATGCTATAAATCAATGATAACAGACTTCTATCAAATATTATCAGACATTGAGACTGTGAATGAGCGACAAACCACAATTTAGTAAATACATTTTATTGACGTCATATTTAAATGGAGACATGAGACCAATCTATACCAGTGTGAGAATCTGGAGATAGATAGAAACGATACAAAAGGAGGGGAATGGCAAAAGTGAGTGAAAAGCTTCACAGCCACATTCAGCTGGGGTCTGGTTTGTCCGTCACATTCACCGTCTTCTCAGTCTGCAGGTATTTCTACAAGAGGAGGACAAAAGGAAAAACACTCTTTGTGAACACACGTGGACGTTTTATCACCTGTATCACAGTAAGTGTGAAAATGGAGCAGAATAAAAGAGGGAGAAAGTGCAACAAATAACCATGAGCTGCCTACCTTTAGGTTCTCGTAGTGTTTGATGGTTCTGCAGTGGTTGATCTCAGCTTCTTTGGTTCCACTGAAGAATGGATTACATACTGTACAGAAGAAAGTGGTCTTTGGGACTAAGAACTCCATACCTGAGGACACACACCCACACACACACACACACACACACACACACACACGAGAGTGACTGTGAAAATACACATGTAAAGAAAACAGTGATGAACAGACATGGTGAATAAATAGTTGGATGTAAAGGCCAAGCACAATCCTTAATGTGTCAGTATTAAAAAAGTCATTGCCACAACAGTGAGTGCCATCTCTGTAAGTGCTGAATCCATCAGCAGTGCCATCATGAGTGAGAATCTGATGTAGAACATCAGCTCTGTTAAGCAGTTTTTGTAAGTCTTTCTTTTTATTTATGAGCATTAAATGCTGAGTAGACATTGCTCTGAAATGCGCAGTTTTTCTAAGGACACTTGACAGTTTCCTGTTTTTGAAGATGTTGGCGCAAATAGGATAAAAATTAAAAAAACCAAAAACAGGTTGTGTGCAGGGCTCTTGAAAATTGAAAAAGAAGACAATGGAATATCACAGGGGTTTGATGAGATCCACTCATCTCCTTATTGGTCCTTGATGGGAGTGATTTTTTTTATCCAATGCACTTTGAGAGCATTAAATGTTTTGAATGAACACAGACAATCTGTGTGGAGGCAGGGAATTAGAGCAGTTCTAGTTGATATTTTTTCCACAGTTCCGTTAAACTAAACTCTGTTAGGATTTCCTGTGACAAAATGAAATAGCCCAAAACAGATAAAGAGTAAGTCTGCACCATACATGCATCTGTGTGTTACAATGTCTTTTCAGTTGAAGTTAGTTTGCAATTTGGAGAATATTTTTTATTACTGCAAACATAATTCATAAAACGTGTCATTATAAGTTTAGTTTCACTCATGCTGTAAAGTTACTTAAAAAGCAGTTCATATTTGTTTACTTTAGCTACACCTAATTTCTCTAAATCAGACATGTCCAAAGTCTGGCCCGGGGGCCAAATGCGGCCCGTGGTCAATTTTCATCCGGCCCGCAGCCTCCGTCATAAAATCAATAACGCCTGGCCCGCGTGTAGAATTACGTAATACATTGGGCAGCAGCGCTGTTACCTCCGGATCTCAGTTTCACCCATCACACTAATGCGGACAAGTCATCATTTTTCATTGACCTAAGTCTGAATCAGAGGTGTGAGCAGAATGGCATGTGTGGGTGGGCAGTTAACTGTATATAATAGTAATACCTGAAAAATCGGACTGTAAGGTACGCACTAGCGGGGGGGTTATGTTTATTGTTTATTATTCTGGAGTGAAAGCCTGCAGGGTTGGACTGTAAGGTACGCACTAGCGGTGGGGGGGCTACACCGCTAGTGTGCACATCACCACCGCGCGTCCTGTCCCCGGGTCGCAAAGCGAGAGAGAGAGGTGAGAGACAGGTGCGCCAATCAACATTTATAGTTACTGTCATATTTTAAATGAGCCCTGCACTTGTTGATATGACAATTTCTCTGTTATTGTGTTTAAAAATTCTGTAAATATTAAACTGCCATGGTGAGATATTTTTTTTATGTTTCAAATGTAATTTGCACCCAAGAGTACAATTACTTCTCTTCAACTGTTACAAAAAAGTTAATTAAAGTGTTAAAAAAAAGTGAAGTTAAGTGAATATTTAATTTCAATTTTCAATGTCAATTGAATTTTGATATGCATGTTTCAAATGACCCAAAACATATGCTTAAGATAGCTGAAATTAAAATAAAAAAGCAAATGTGAAACACAGAACGGCTCGCTGAAATGTATTTAAATTAATTGCTGTTATATGTAAAGAACGTCCGCCAAGGTTGGCCCCCCTACATTTTTAACACACCAAATCTGGCCCCCTTTGCAAAAAGTTTGGACACCCCTGCTCTAAATGTTCCATTTACCATTAAAGATTTACTGCACCATCAATGGCTGTAGCATTGATTTAGAAACTGTTAAGACGCACAATACGTCGTAGTTTTACAAGACCTTTGTGAAAGGCTAACGTCGTTAGCGCTAGCTTACACACGTTGATGCAATGAGCACTTGTAAGCTAGCGCTAGCGACGTTAGCCCTTCACACAGGTCTTTTAAAACTACTCATTCATTCCAATTTTTAGGAGAAAGAATTTCAGCAAACGTATTGTGATTATTAACAGTTGCTAAATCAACTGCATGGTGATGCTGCAGTAAATCTTTAATGCTAAGTGGGACATTTACAGAAACCGCTAGCAGATTTAGCGCTAGCTAACGCGCTATCTACACATGCTAACCTCTGTGGTGTTTGTTGGGACCGACTCCCAGCAAAATAAATAAATAAATAAAAAGGCAGTGTCATTTCAGCTTGCTTAGGTGTATTTGAATTGGCGATCTGAAGACATACGGCTAACCTGAAAGCTTTCACCGACAGATGAGGCATACGGCATAAGACCTAAAGACCTTACTAAATAAAAAGCCGATAAAATGTTCCAGTTTGCAGCAACTTACCTTAACATGACAGAGACAGAAGCTTTCTTCCCGCTTCCAATGAGCTTGCGGCCATTACCGAGCACGTCTTCACGGGGAAATGCGCATGTCACACAGCCAAGTGCTGCCACCTAGTGTCGGGCATAGGTGTCAGGTTGTGAGGACGGCTCTTCATCACTCATACTTTCTCAGGCTGATGACTTTAATTGCTTTCTTCACTAAAAAGTTTTATTAACTAAGTGTAACATAGCAGAGTCAGCAAAGTAAGCACACATCAGTTAAGATCAATTCTTATTTTAAGCTATATTAGCAATTCCATTTTACAGTGTTCATACCTACGCTCTTTGCTCAATATTCAGAACTCTAGTCTCAGTCTTTGCTCCAGCAGCTTCATTAACCTCGTCATTCCAAAAGCCTGCACCTCCTTTGGTTGCTTCTGTTTTCAATTTTCTGCCACAAACGACTGGAATCACTTACAACAGACTGTAAAACTCAGCTCTTTAATACCATTCTCATCTTTTAAGAATACATTACAAACCATAATCCATTATCTTTGAACTCACTGTATACATATGCACATATTACATTGTCATTTTGATTTGAGGTATTTATGAAGCTCTTGCTCTGAGTTTGTTGATGTTTTTTTTCAGAACTTCTCTTCATTCTGTTGGCACAGATGGTTCAGTTTTCAGTGTCACATTTTGAATAAGACTCAAGGAAAAACATTTTAGCTGAGACATGATGGATCACAATGAATCACATGTAGCATCTTGTCAGGACAGGTGCATGAATGTGAGCTTCAGCTGTGGATGATCATGTATGAACCTACAGTATTAAATGAAGTCATACATGACAAAGTGTAGAGCTGCACTTGATCATGTTTATTCTTTCCACTGTCTTTGGAATGCTTTGGAATTTTCCAACAATCTGACTGATGTATCAGAACACCCCTACACTTGCTGGGATTTTCACTCGCAACACTTTGTAGAGTTTAACTGTGAATGGAGTCAAAAGCAAAAAGCATCCAGTGAGCAGCAGCTCAGAGGAGGTGTGGCTCATGACGTCACCATCTCACCTGCCTTTGATTCCCAGGCAACGGCTCTGACGTCACTACGGCGGCAGCCAGATGATATAAATGAGGAGCCTTCCTTCACTGACTCAACGTTTCTGAGGAGGTAGGGACAGCTCTGGTGGGGGTGCGTCGCCGGTGTCTCAGGCTACCAACGTCTTTGCCGGGGACATTCAGTCGCTTTCGATCCGCTCATGCTGCGGATCCTTACTGATAACGGTTCATTTTGAGCGTCTGTGAGGTTAATATCCAGGAGAACTGAATACAGATGTGACCCGGGCCACCAGACTCTGTCCTCCTCTCTCTCTCCCTGAGAGAGAAACACAGAGTTTTTGCTCTCTCTTTCTCTCTCAGGGAGCGAGAGAGAGAAACACAGAGAGAGATGCTTATTTAAATTTAGATGTATAGAAATGGAAATAATGTAAATACATTATCAGAGTTTTTGCCTCTCTGTGTTTTCTCTCTGGGTTCCTCCTCTCTCTCTGGCAGAGAGAAAGGGAAGAGCAAGAGATCTCTCTCTTCTCTCTCTCAGGCAGAGAGCGAGTTACACCAGAGAGCTTCCCCTCTCTCTCCTTGAGACAGATAGAGACCGAGACGCTTTTCCTCTCTCTTTCTGTCTCTATCGATGGAGAGGGAGGGAGCGAGAAGGAGAGCATGGCCTTCTTTAGCCCTCCTCAGCGAGAAACAGCGTTTTCCGTAACGCCAGTGGCGGTTTTTGGCACAAGCTACTACTCAGTGGCCTTGCTGTCATCAGTATCAATCATTCAATAGGGAGCAGATTTCGTATAATCACATTATTGATGATTTTGCATCAAGGAAGGTCAGAAAGCTCAGGTTTTAGTTTGAGTTTTTTCTTTGCTGCTCTTAGTGCAATAGTGTTAGAATTAGATTTCCTGTAGTGTGTTTTCATTTGTGTGATGAATGATTTGTGCTATTCACAATATTTATTCTATATTTTATTTGTATATTATTCTTTGATTTTTTTATTAAATTCTAAAATAATACAATTATATTGTTTTTATCTTATATCATTATTATCTGCTGTTGTTATGTGTGAGTGTGTATATTTTGCCACTTTTATGTATATAGAGTATATTTATTTAATTTCTGATAACTTTAATTTCAAGTAATTCAATGTAGAACCGCCACTGCGTAACGCTAAACCTCTTTCTCCACCGAAAGAGAAAGAGAGAGAGAACTCTCTCTTTCTCTGCTTCTCTCTTTCTCAACTTCTCTGCTGTTCTCTTTCTCTTCCCTCCGCAGAGTTTTTTCTCTCTCTTTCTCTCAGAGAGTTCTTGTCTCTCTGAGAGAAAGAGAAAGTTTTTTTCTCTCTTTTCCCTCAGTGAGAAAGAGAGAGTTTTTTTCTCTCTCTTTCTCTCAGAGAGTTCTTCTCTCTCTGAGAGAAAGAGAGAGTTTTCTCTCTCTTTCTCTGTAAGGCGCTGTATAATTAATGAATAAACTGAATTGAACTGAATTGAATTGAATTGATGGCAATAAAATAAGAGTTAGAATGATATCCTCCATCATCTCTGCCCTTCATTTTCATACAGTAGATAAGATAAGATAAACCTTTAATAGTCCCACAATGTGGAAATTCCACTGTTACAGCAGCAAAGAGCAGATGCAATAGGGTACAGGCACTCAGAATATACAGAATATACAGATAATACAGATAGAATATAAAGACTCCAAGAAAAAAATGACTTATTAGAGGAAACAATAATAATAAATAGTATAAACAGTATGACCAAAGTGACCATGTGCACTGTTTGAACAGTAAGAGAAACAAAAAGAAGAAAGGCTGCACATATAGCACCAATTTGAAGTCCAGGAGTGAGTATGTGTGTGTTTTGTGTGCATGTGCTTTGCTCAGCACAGTTGGTTGTAGTTCTTTAAGTGGAAGAAGAAAATATCTTCTTGAATCCACATCAGCAACTTGCCATTGAGGAAATATTCATATTACAAGTAGGCACGTTAGAGGCCATGAATGAGGCAAAGTGGTAAATGCAGCTCCAAAAGTCACAACTGGAAGAATCCAGATGGCTCAAATGACAAAGTGTGGATACATTACAGATAGCTGTTACTGTAGTATGACTGAGGTGTACCATGTTGGAAATAAAGCTCTTTATACTGTATACAGACAGTATTAGTAACAATCAGTGTGGAATTCAGCCCAGCACAGAGTACCACTGTGCCTTCAAGGAAACTTTGCCGGAAAGTTTTCAGAAAGATGAAAAAAAGAAGCAAAGAAGGAAAGAAAGAAAACATAAGAAACCAAGCTCAACAAAATATATGTGTAGTTTTTTTCAGCCTGGTTTAAGAAAATCACATCAACACAAACACACACACACACACAGTTGTGCTCATAAGTTTACATACCCTGGTAAAATTTGTGAAATATTGTCATCATATGGCCTTGTCATACCTTGTTGTTGTTGGACCGCTATGAAGACTGGCCCGTCTGGATGACACTGTCCCCAGCAGCTATCTGTCTATCTATGCTATATCTGTAAGAAAAGATCTTTGACTCATAGTGAGGAAACAGTTTATGGCCATAGTTTAGTCACCTTGAACCTGATGACACTCCACGGTAGCACAAGACTCTGACACACAGAAAAGCTAATCTAAGTGATGATATGAAGCCTTGTGAGGTATGAAAGGATTTGTAAGACTGTGTCAGAAACAGGTTGATGCTCTGAGCTTAGAACAGAGTGTACTGCCATCTTGTGCTGAAATAAATGTCCTGCTAATAAGCTGGGACTTGACAAGTGCCACATAAAGGATCCCTGGTTTGAGTGTTTACCCCACAGTCACTGAGGCGTGGACGTCACTGGCTGTAGTCATGCCAAGGTTGTCTAAGGCGTGTGGCCAGTGGCTCTCACTGCAGGAGGAGCTGCTGGAACTGGGCTGGCAGTTTGATCCTCAGCTCCTCCTGTCCACATGCAGAAGTGGCAAGCACTGCCATCAGTGTGTGTGTGTGTGTGAGTGTGTATTTGAATGGGTAAACAAGAGCCAAATATAAAGCCCTTTGGATATAAGCACTATGTAAATGACAGGCAACATATAGAACAGCAAATAGTGTGAGTAGCAGACAGTCTAAAATAGTGTATTAGCAATTTACTGTACATGCCAATGAAAATCAGTGCAGGTGTAAAGATACAAGTTGATGAAGTGAGATTTTCATCTTTGCTTTAAGGTTATTGTGATGACAGTGTGTGGTTTTATGATGCTATAAATCAATGATAACAGACTTCTATCAAATATTATCAGACATTGAGACTGTGAATGAGCGACAAACCACAATTTAGTAAATACATTTTATTGACGTCATATTTAAATGGAGACATGAGACCAATCTATACCAGTGGGAGAATCTGGAGATAGATAGAAACGATACAAAAGGAGGGGAATGGCAAAAGTGAGTGAAAAGCTTCACAGCCACATTCAGCTGGGGTCTGGTTTGTCCGTCACATTCACCGTCTTCTCAGTCTGCAGGTATTTCTACAAGAGGAGGACAAAAGGAAAAACACTCTTTGTGAACACACGTGGACGTTTTATCACCTGTATCACAGTAAGTGTGAAAATGGAGCAGAATAAAAGAGGGAGAAAGTGCAACAAATAACCATGAGCTGCCTACCTTTAGGTTCTCGTAGTGTTTGATGGTTTTACAGTGGTTGATCTCAGCTTCTTTGGTTCCGCTGAAGAATGGATTACATACTGTACAGAAGAAAGTGGTCTTTGGGACTAAGAACTCCATACCTGAGGACACACACCCACACACACACACACACACACACGAGAGTGACTGTGAAAATACACATGTAAAGAAAACAGTGATGAACAGACATGGTGAATAAATAGTTGGATGTAAAGGCCAAGCACAATCCTTAATGTGTCAGTATTAAAAAAGTCATTGCCACAACAGTGAGTGCCATCTCTGTAAGTGCTGAATCCATCAGCAGTGCCATCATGAGTGAGAATCTGATGTAGAACATCAGCTCTGTTAAGCAGTTTTTGTAAGTCTTTCTTTTTATTTATGAGCATTAAATGCTGAGTAGACATTGCTCTGAAATGCGCAGTTTTTCTAAGGACACTTGACAGTTTCCTGTTTTTGAAGATGTTGGCGCAAATAGGATAAAAATTAAAAAAACCAAAAACAGGTTGTGTGCAGGGCTCTTGAAAATTGAAAAAGAAGACAATGGAATATCACAGGGGTTTGATGAGATCCACTCATCTCCTTATTGGTCCTTGATGGGAGTGATTTTTTTTATCCAATGCACTTTGAGAGCATTAAATGTTTTGAATGAACACAGACAATCTGTGTGGAGGCAGGGAATTAGAGCAGTTCAAGTTGATATTTTTTCCACAGTTCCGTTAAACTAAACTCTGTTAGGATTTCCTGTGACAAAATGAAATAGCCCAAAAAAGATAAAGAGTAAGTCTGCACCATACATGCATCTGTGTGTTACAATGTCTTTTCAGTTGAAGTTAGTTTGCAATTTGGAGAATATTTTTTATTACTGCAAACATAATTCATAAAACGTGTCATTATGTTTATTTTCACTCATGCTGTAAAGTTACTTAAAAAGCAGTTCATATTTGTTTACTTTAGCTACACCTAATTTCTCTAAATGTTCCATTTACCATTAAAGATTTACTGCACCATCAATGGCTGTAGCATTGATTTAGAAACTGTTAAGACGCACAATACGTCGTAGTTTTACAAGACCTTTGTGAAAGGCTAACGTCGTTAGCGCTAGCTTACACACGTTGATGCAATGAGCACTTGTAAGCTAGCGCTAGCGACGTTAGCCCTTCACACAGGTCTTTTAAAACTACTTATTCATTCCAGTTTTTAGGATAACTGAAAGAATTTCAGCAAACGTATTGTGATTCTTAACAGTTGCTAAATCAACTGCATGGTGATGCTGCAGTAAATCTTTAATGCTAAGTGGGACATTTAGAGAAAGCGCTAGCAGCATTAGCGCTAGCTAACGCGCTATCTACACATGCTAACCCCTGTGGTGTTTGTTGGGACCGACTCCCAGCAAAATAAATAAATAAATAAAAAGGCAGTGTCATTTCAGCTTGCTTAGGAGTATTTGAATTGGCAATCTGAAGACATACGGTTAACCTGAAACCTTTCGCCGACAGATGAGGCATACGGCATAAGACCTAAAGACCTTACTAAATAAAAAGCCGATAAAATGTTCCAGTTTGCAGCAACTTACCTTAACATGACAGAGCCAGAAGCTTTCTTCCCGCTTTCAACGAGCTTGCGGCCATTACCGAACACGTCTTCACGGGGAAATGCGCATGTCACACAGCCAAGTGCTGCCACCTAGTGTCGGGCATAGGTGTCAGGTTGTGAGGACGGCTCTTCATCACTCATACTTTCTCAGGCTGATGACTGTAATTGCTTTCTTCACTAAAAAGTTTTATTAACTAAGTGTAACATAGCAGAATCAGCAAAGTAAGCACACATCAGTTAAGATCACTTCTTATTTTAAGCTATATTAGCAATTCCATTTTACAGTGTTCATACCTGTGCTCTTTGCTCAATATTCAGAACTCTAGTCTCAGTCTTTGCTCCAGCAGCTTCATTAACCTCGTCATTCCAAAAGCCTGCACCTCCTTTGGTTGCTTCTCTTTTCAATTTTCTGCCACAAACGACTGGAATCACTTACAACAGACTGTAAAACTCAGCTCTTTAATACCATTCTCTTCTTTTAAGAATACATTACAAACCATAATCCAACATCCTTGAACTCACTGTATATATATGCACATATTACACTGTCATTTTGATTGATATGTATTGAATTTGTACTGTGATCCTTTGTCTTATCTACTGGATTGTGTCTGTGGCCAGGTTGTCACTGCAAATGAGAATTGGTTCTCAATGGACTTACCTGGTTAAATGAAGCTGAAATAAAATCCTACTATATATGCTACTGTATATATGTGTGTGTATTTTTAACACTTGTGGCTATTCATCAGTTCATTCCATTCTTTCATACCTTCCTGCTGATATTGACAGTTGATACAATTGTTGAAATGAATACACTTTTTAATGTGCAATAAAGGTATTTATGAAGCTGTTGCTCTGAGTTTGTTGATGGTTTTTTCAGAACTTCTCTTCATTCTGTTGGCACAGATGGTTCAGTTTTCAGTGTCACATTTTGAATAAGACTCAAGGAAAAACATTTTAGCTGAGACATGATGGATCACAATGAATCACATGTAGCATCTTGTCAGGACAGGTGCATGAATGTGAGCTTCAGCTGTGGATGATCATGTATGAACCTACAGTATTAAATGAAGTCATACATGACAAAGTGTAGAGCTGCACTTGATCATGTTTATTCTTTCCACTGCCTTTGGAATGCTTTGGAATTTTCCAACAATCTGACTGATGTATCAGAACACCCCTACACTTGCTGGGATTTTCACTCGCAACACTTTGTAGAGTTTAACTGTGAATGGAGTCAAAAGCAAAAAGCATCCAGTGAGCAGCAGCTCAGAGGAGGCGTGGCTCATGACGTCACCACCTCACCTGCCTTTGATTCCCAGGCAACGGCTCTGACGTCACTACGGCGGCAGCCAGATGATATAAATGAGGAGCCTTCCTTCACTGACTCAACGTTTCTGAGGAGGTAGGGACAGCTCTGGTGGGGGTGCGTCGCCGGTGTCTCAGGCTACCAACGTCTTTGCCGGGGACATTCAGTCGCTTTCGTTCCGCTCATGCTGCGGATCCTTACTGATAACGGTTCATTTTGAGCGTCTGTGAGGTTAATATCCAGGAGAACTGAATACAGATGTGACCCGGGCCACCAGACTCTGTCCTCCTCTCTCTCTCCCTGAGAGAGAAACACAGAGTTTTTGCTCTCTCTTTCTCTCTCAGGGAGCGAGAGAGAGAAACACAGAGAGAGATGCTTATTTAAATTTAGATGTATAGAAATGGAAATAATGTAAATACATTATTTTATTAGTTTTTGCCTCTCTGTGTTTTCTCTCTGGGTTCCTCCTCTCTCTCTGGCAGAGAGAAAGGGAAGAGCAAGAGATCTCTCTCTTCTCTCTCTCAGGCAGAGAGCGAGTTACACCAGAGAGCTTCCCCTCTCTCTCCTTGAGACAGATAGAGACCGAGACGCTTTTCCTCTCTCTTTCTGTCTCTATCGATGGAGAGGGAGGGAGCGAGAAGGAGAGCATGGCCTTCTTTAGCCCTCCTCAGCGAGAAACAGCGTTTTCCGTAACGCCAGTGGCGGTTTTTGGCACAAGCTACTACTCAGTGGCCTTGCTGTCATCAGTATCAATCATTCAATAGGGAGCAGATTTCGTATAATCACATTATTGATGATTTTGCATCAAGGAAGGCCAGAAAGCTCCGGTTTTAGTTTGAGTTTTTTCTTTGCTGCTCTTAGTGCAATAGTGTTAGAATTAGATTTCCTGTAGTGTGTTTTCATTTGTGTGATGAATGATTTGTGCTATTCACAATATTTATTCTATATTTTATTTGTATATTATTCTTTGATTTTTTTATTAAATTCTAAAATAATACAATTATATTGTTTTTATCTTATATCATTATTATCTGCTGTTGTTATGTGTGAGTGTGTATATTTTGCCACTTTTATGTATATAGAGTATATTTATTTAATTTCTGATAACTTTAATTTCAAGTAATTCAATGTAGAACCGCCACTGCGTAACGCTAAACCTCTTTCTCCACCGAAAGAGAAAGAGAGAGAAGAACTCTCTCTTTCTCTGCTTCTTTCTCTGCTTCTCTGCTCTTCTCTCTTTCTCATCTTTTCTCTTTCTCTTCCCTCCACAGAGTTTTTTCTCTCTTTTTTCTCAGAGTTCTTGTCTCTCTGAAAGAGAGTTTTTTTCTCTCTTTTCCCTCAGTGAGAAAGAGAGAGTTTTTTTCTCTCTCTTTCTCTCAGAGAGTTCTTCTCTCTCTGAGAGAAAGAGAGAGTTTTCTCTCTCTTTCTCTGTAAGGCGCTGTATAATTAATGAATAAATTGAATTGAATTGAATTGAATTGATGGCAATAAAATAAGAGTTAGAATGATATCCTCCATCATCTCTGCCCTTCATTTTCATACAGTAGTTCTTTAAGTGGAAGAAGAAAATATCTTCTTGAATCCACATCAGCAACTTGCCATTGAGGAAATATTCATATTACAAGTAGGCACGTTACAGGCCATGAATGAGGCAAAGTGGTAAATGCAGCTCCAAAAGTCCCAATTGGAAGAATCCAGATGGCTCAAATGACAAAGTGTGGATACATTACAGATAGCTGTTACTGTAGTATGACTGAGGTGTACCATGTTGGAAATAAAGCTCTTTATACTGTATACAGACAGTATTAGTAACAATCAGTGTGGAATTCAGCCAGTACCATTGTACTTTGAAGGAAACTTTACTTTATTTATTTATTTTTTTAAAATGTTATAAATAAGACCACATTTCCCATCACTCCTCAAAGCTTGTTTTAAATTGGAAGGGTATGAATGTGTTATGCACTATGTGCCAACGTGTCACAACTACATTGGTCTCAGTTGTTTCCAGTATTTTTCTTATGTCTCAAAGTGAATAAGATGCTGATGTCCTCAAATTTACAGGACAAAACAAGACAGAGTTTAGAGCTAAACTAAAATGCATGTCAGTGTTAAGAGTGTGTGAATATTGAAGCACACTGACGACAAATACAAAGTGTCAGATCTGTGCTACACCTGTGAATTTAGCTGCAGCCCATAATCATTATATTATTAGAATTATTACTATTTTGTTCAAGCCATTAGTTATTTACATCCCACGTGAAGTGGGATCAGATCACAGTAAACCCAACTAGCTCTTATCAGGCTCCTTAGATGTGTCAAGGGCAGTTTTTCTCAGAATTGACAATAAGCCTCATTGTTAATGTTTTTCTTATAATACTTCAATCAATCAATCAATCAATCAATAACTTTATTTGTCCCCTGGGGGGGCAATTCAATACTTCTAAGAATTCTCTCTCAAAATTAATCATAAAAATGAAATCAGAAGAAATAAGAAAACCCTACTGCACATCTGGCTCAGACAAATCACACTGGGAATAGAAGCTAACAGAAAGCTAACAGCCACTGTGATATATAGCTACTAACTACTTTTAATTGACTAACTTGACCCTCATTTTGTGTGCATTTAGATTTTTACAATGATACAGATGCAAAATTCTGCTCTTTGTCTCCACCTGGTGGTTAAAAGACATACAGTTATCCCAGCTTTTATTTTGAAAGTAGAAAGAGGTGTCTAATATGATGACCTTTCAGTGCTCAGATCATCTCTTACACCAACACATTAATCTGCTCTGTTCTTACAAATTCATACCAATATGTTCCCACATAAAAAGCTCCTTGGTGGCAAGGCACCGGGGGTGGATGAGGTCCGTCCCAAGTGCCTCAAGTCTCTGGATGTTGCAGGGCTGTCTTGGCTGACACGCCTCTGTAACATCACGTGGCAGTCGTGGACAGTACCCCTGGAGTGGCAGACAGGGGTGGTGGTCCCTCTTTTCAATAAGGGGGACCGGAGAGTGTGCTCCAACTATAGGGGGATCACACTCCTCAGCCTCCCTGGGAAAGTCTATGCCAGGGTGCTGGAGAGGAGGATTCGGCCGATAGTCGAACCTCGGATCCAGGAGGAACAATGCGGTTTTTCTCCTGGTCATGGAACACTGGACCAGCTTTTTACTCTCTATAGGGTGCTTGAGGGTTCATGGGAGTTCGCCCAAACAGTCCACATGTGTACGACCGGAGCAGGAGCTTGGTTCGCATTGCCGGCAGTAAGTCAGACCTGTTTCCAGTGCAGGTTGGACTCCAGCAGGGCTGCCCTTTGTCACCGGTTTGAGTCCAGTTTGGGGACCACAGGATTTCATCCCTGCTTTTTGCAGATGATGTTGTCCTGTTGGCTCCGTCAAACAAAGACCTTCAGCATGTACTGGGGCGGTTTGCAGCCGAGTGTGAAGCAGCTGGGATGAGAATCAGCACCTCCATGTCCGAGGCCATGGTTCTCAACTGGAAAAGGGTGGCTTGCCCTGTCTGGGTTGGAGGAGAGTTCCTTCCTCAAGTGGAGTTTAAGTATCCCGGGGTCTTGTTCACGAGTGGGGGAAGGACGGAGCTTGAGATTGACAGGTGGATTGGTGCAGCTTCCGCAGTAATGTGGTCGATGTACCGGTCCGTTATGGTGAAGGAGCTGAGCCGAAAGGCGAAGCTCTCAATTTACCGGTCGATCTAAGTTCCTACTCTCACCTATGGACATGAGTTTTGGGTCATGACCGAAAGGACAAGATCTCAGATACAAGCGGCCGAAATGAGTTTCCTCCGCAGGGCGGGTGGGCGCTCCCTTAGAGATAGGGTGAGGAGCTCGGTCATCCGGGAGGAGCTTGGAGTACCTCCGCTGCTCCTCCACATCGAGAGGGGCCAGTTGAGGTGGCTCGGGCATCTATTCAGGATGCCCCCTGGACGCCTCCCTAGGGAGGTGTTCCGGGCATGTCTCACCGGGAGGAGGCCACAGGGAAGACCTAGGACACGCTGGAGGGACTATGTCTCTCGGCTGGCCTGGGAACGCCTCGGGGTTTCCCCGGAAGAGCTGGAAGAAGTGTCCAGGGAGAGGGAAGTCTGGGCGTCCCTGCTTAGACTGCTGCCCCCACGACCCGGCCCCGGATAAGCGGAAGATGATGATGATGATGTTCCCACATACTCACTTACAGACAGTGATTTGTTTTCTGCTCTCAGACCTTTTATGGTCAGTATACTTCCATATGGATTTGGACTGCCTGTAAACACCAGAGTATCAAAATGCATTAGAATGAAATATGAACTCTTATTTCAGTTTTATTTATTAACAATGACAATGTCCAGAGAATCAGGTCCGCATATTGGGTCCAGAGATTCCCTTTCACACATGCAGCAGAAGGCTGGAGAATGTCCATGTCAGACACATTCACACCTACTGGAAATACTCTAATGGAAATGGCATAGGTGAGGGGTGGAGCCTGCAGGAGGCAGAAAATAAAATAATACTGCGGACAGTGACCCGCTCTGTTCACACATCGGCTCAGTGGGATTTCACACAGACTTTGTACCATGGAGCTGTCAGGGTACAGTGCGTTTAATGCCCGGTCAAACTGATTTTGACATTTGTGCTCACACAGACAGCTCCTCTGGGTGATGTCCAGAAGAGTTCAGGGCTGCAGTGCATGTGTGAAAGCAGCCGATTACATAGCTACCAACAGCGTCACCACAGTCCGCTGGGTTCATTAACTGTGCTTTCTCTAACACCCAGGCAAAACTTAATGTCTGTTTATTTCTGTAAAGAATGAAAATGAAAGTCAGCTTATTGCTGCACTGTTTTACAGGGCTGACTTTCAAATGAAGCAGCATTAAATAAAAGCATTGACTGTCTGGAACAACACTTTCAACACTATAAAAACACGTAACACACTTTGGTCAGTAGTGATATTAAGAACAAATTGTAGCTAACGAGTTAAAGCATGAAAAACACTAGTTTGGTCCTTAAAGTGAGAGCTAACAGAGGTACAGTCTTTCATCATATGTCAAAGACAGAATAAGTATTTCTGCTGTCCTGTTTTTAACAGTGAAGAAAAGGCAAAGTGCCTGTGTGTGAATGAAATACTACCAACATTAACAGCTCTGTCCACTACAGTCCACTGTGTGTGATCAGCCCAGTCCTAACCCTCCCCTGGCCTGTGGTCCGCAGCCTGTGGCGGACTGCTGGTGTGTCCTCAGGTTGCAGATCCAGGCGAACCTCTTCCCACACTGCTCACAGCTGAAGGGTTTCTCCCCGGTGTGAACTCTCTGGTGCTTCTTCAGGTTCCCAGCCTCGGAGAAGTGTTTCCCACAGGTGTCGCAGCGGAAAGGCTTCTCCCCTGTGTGGACTCTCTCGTGGGCCTCCAGGTTGGACAGTCCGGAGAAAGCCTTGCCGCAGGCTCGGCACACGTAGCTTTTCCTGCGGCGTTCACCGGGGGCGACGCCGGCAGCCTTGCTTTTATTGTAGCGAGCCAAAAGGTTGGCTCGATGCTGTGCAGCGATGGCTGCCTCAATGCTGGCCAACACTCCTGTGGATCCCCTGACGGGTAAAGCTGACTGCGGAGCCACAGCGGAGCTCATAGTCCTACAGGTTGAACTGATACTTGTTTTATCATCACTGTCAGTGACAGCAGCTGTGCTGGAGGACAGTGTGCTCTGTGCAGAGGGAAGGCTGTGCTGCTGCTGCTGCTCAGAGACCCTGCTGCTGCTGCTGCTGCCCCGAGGCTGCTGCAGCAGCTGAGCCTGTGCTCTTCTGATCATGGCTGGTGTTCTGCTCCATGGATGCTCGGAAGATGGAGCCTGTATCCTCAGAGGTATGGACACGGAGGTCCCTGCTGATGGAGCTGGGGCCAGAGAAAACACGCACACACACACACGCACACGCACACACACACACACACACACACACACACACACACACACACTGTTGATGTCGTACATCTAATGAACTGAATTTATAAAAAAAGATGCCAAGATGAACAAACAGATCTACACTAGAAAGGACATGATGCAAAGAAAGGGCTCTCTGTCCACAGTTTCTTGGACTGCTCTGATAAAGCTTCTACGTCCACTTTAAAATATTCACATGCAGGACAGACGGCTGCACTGTCCTCCGTGTCAACAGTCATCATCTGGTGGGACAGTGCGACATACATTACAAGCTGTTTCAACACAGTCAAACACATTCTAATAGTGTCTGTTGTCTGCCAACAGCAGAGATCAAGAGCTCAATCCTCCCTCTACCCTCTACCAGTCTGACATGATCATCTCAGAACAAGCCTGATCACAGGAAAGAGGACTGTGTTTACCTTGTGACAGTGGCGGCTGGATGTGAAGCGTGGAGCGGCCGGCTGCAGAGGACACACTCTGCCCTCCACTCATCCTCACCGCAGAGGAACCCGACGGCTCAGTCTCTACGATGATAACTCCATCCTGGTCGCACTCTGCCGAGTCATCAGTGGTGAGAGAAGACGAGGAGCCTCCGGGGGCCGATGTGGAGTCATTAACAGGGGCCCAGCGGGTGAAGAATGTCTCCAGTTCAAACAGAGAGTATTCAGAGGTGAGAGGGTTGCTGTTGCTGGGTCTCTGCGGTTGCTGTTGTGCGTTGGGGTTGGCTGGTGTGTTGGTGTCTGGTACCCTGAGCTGGACTGCCACTATACTGCTGGTGTCCTCTGTTATCATGGGGGTTGCAGACTGGTGTGGGGGCGGGGGGGGGGAAGAAGAGAGATTCATTAGGTGTGGACAACTTACATCTCATCAGGGTCACAGAACTCGATAAACAACTAGACACAGTGTGACATTTTGGGACATACACATCTACACTTCCTGGAGTCACTACAACATCACATCTCATTCCTGATTCATCAGTCGAGATATAACATGTTAATCAGGGGGCTTTATTTTCAATAACCCTTCCCTCCTGCTTCCAGTTTCCATGCTAAGCTAAGCTAAGCTAAGCTAAGCTAAGCTAAGCTAAGACACATGTGCTTCAGAAATGTGGTGAAACATAATTCTACCTGCCAGCGTATAGGCTTTTAAAGGAATCTGCACACCTGGTCATTATGAATGATTTACTGTGCGAGTTACAGATTTGATCATATTGTGTCACAATTTTGTAACGTTTGATTGATAATAAATGCACAAATTCACATTCATGTTTTTATAAAGTTTTAATGATTTACATTGACTTACATAGAAGGATTTTTACAAAATTGTGACACAATAGAAAAAGCTAGAGTTACATTTACAATAAATCTTTATGCTACAGTGGCCTGTATTTTACATAACAGTCACACTTTAAAAACGACACATTCCTCAACAAGAGAATTATTCTTGTAGGTAACACAAAGAATAAAGATATAGCAGAGGTCCTGTATGATTAAGAGCAAACTGAATGCATTTCCACTGGAAGAACAGGATTAAACTATATTTAAAAAGCACAATATTACTGAGTGAAAGTTTCTTCAAGCAGTTTTTCGGCTTGATTTGTGGTTTTGTATCAGTATGATCGTATAAAGGGGACCTACAATTATTGGCCCTGTAACACATGAATTACCCTAAACTGTGTATATAGTGACCAGGTCCTTTGTTCATCCACTGCAGACACACTCAGACCTTTATCTGAATATCAGAGACAGACCCCTTTACTCCTAACGCCCCATGTTTTATAGTTTGATCATGAACAAGAGTCATGTGCAACTCACAACTCTGCTGCTTTAACTCTCAGTGTAACACAAATACTCAAATACAAATCCAATACTATCCAGACGCTTCCACTCCAAGGTTTTTTAATCTCTCTTGAGCTACTGCAAATGAAATCCACCCTTTCCTGTAAAGGTGTTTCACATGAAAAGTCTACTAGTGGGCATATGGCCTAACCCCTCCTGTTCCTGGTAGGCTTTTAATGTGAAACATCTGTCCAGGAAGTCTTGACTTTCATAGATGATTACTTATCAACAATCAGAAACAGCAAACGGCAAAGCAGGATCATTCAAACTCACCACAACTGAATCAATGTCCATGGTTCTACTTTGCTTTTTTGTTCAGTTTTAAGCTACTGTCAGTGGAACTCCACACTTCCTGCACAGATTTTTTCACATTAAAGGCCTTAAAGTGCCTCAACAGCCTTCCTGTTCTTAGCAGCATTTAATATAAAATATGTGCAGGAAGTGTTGAGTTTTACTAACAGGAACTCCACTGCATTCAATAAGACTTTTTATCAGAGGAAAACTGGAATCAGTTATTGAATAAAGACATTATTTCTGTCCTAAAGAGAAAGCGTCCTCAGCTGAGCAGTGAGTATGACTTGTCTCTGATGCTGTACTGATGAATTAGTGATGTGGACATGGGTTGAATACTGAATTTATCATGTGGGTCCTTATATTTCAGGTCTTTAATGTTCATTGAGGACCAACCTTTACTCATTTGCTTTGGCTACTGTTTGAAACTGTTTTTGTAGTTGTAAAAAGAGGACGTATGGTTGTCCTTTAAACTTTAAAGATTTGACTGACATCTGGGATAAGAAGATTCATTTCCTGTAGCGTATTCTGGCTCCAGGACAGTGAGCTACATGTCATTATCTGCTGTCTGTAAACTTCAACACTTCTTAGGCATACTTAGTTCTGCATCTAAGAAGTCCCTGGCTGCAACTCTATGCCTGCGGGTGGTGTCTCTTCTGGTGTTTTTTCAGGTTGCTGGGGTCAGAGAACCTCTCAGGGCACAGTGAGCACTGGTACGGTCTCTCCCCGGTGTGGATGTTCCTGTGGATCTTCAGGTTCCAGAACTGGGAGAACTTTTTGCCACAGATGCTGCAGCCGTACGGCCTCTCTCCAGTGTGAGTCCTCAGGTGGGATTCTAAATTTGCTGGCGAGCTGAACCCTTTCCCGCAGAACCTACATATGCAAACCCTCTTCCTGGGGATTTTCTGCTGCATATCAGCGCTGATACAACTGCCCTGATCCTTACTTGGACCTAGGTCCAGGAACGGCTGGGGCCCCTGAACAGACAGCTGGCCCCCCTGTATGTGACTTGAAACCTGTATGGGGCTAGACTCTTCTGACAGATCGATAACAGGACACTGCTGCTCAAAAGACACGGAGGTGTGGAAGCCTCTGGAGCTTTCAACAGCCCTTCCTCCTGAATTCTCAGCAGCCGACCCCCTCCCAGAGCTGCCAGGCTCTGTTCCAATGAATGTGCCGGGCAGGTATGAGAGGGGGGCGCAGTGTGACGATGGCCCCGGGAGGCTGCTGTCGTGACAATAACTACTCCCCCCATTAGTCCACAGTGAACGGCCATAGCTGACCTCTGAGAAGCCCCCCCCAGACTCCTGCAGGTCAGACAGCTGATTGGTGGAAGCTTGTGTGGTTTCATCAAATGGCAGCACTCCTCTGTAGTCATCTGTGCTGGACTCCACCAACCCTGGATACAAAGAGAAAGACACTGAGTGAGTCTCTGGTCAGAGTCTGGGCCTGCTGGACAGGATTCAGTGTGGTTTCTCCAGCAGACTCCTCAGGGTGATGTCAGCTACACCTCCCGTTGGATGTGTCCACTCACCCTCCTGTATGCTGAGGCCTGTCTGGTTCTGAGTTCCTGTCACCGGCTCCACCTCCTCCACCTTCACCAGCACCACATCTGGCTCCTCCTCCTTCTGCACACATAATGAAGAGAGGGAATGTGTGACGTTACTGCACCACAGACGCACAACAAGACACACGGTGTCTGAAAAGAAGCAACAATCAGGAGAGACACCGGAAGCTTTCATGATCTTCACTTGAGTAGAGCTTGCAGATTATCAGTACTGGTGTATACACCAGCCCACTAAAGGTACAAAGAAATGCAGTAGAGGAATCCCAGACACCTGAGTGAGGTCATTTTAAACTGTAAAAACCCTCCTCTCAGTACATGTCTGAGCCTCAGCTCATCCATCAGACACAGCAGCATCATGTGGAGTGGTGTTTGTGTCCACCTGAGGAATGAAAGTCCAATATTCACTCGGCACGTAAGCCAAAATATTTAATATTTATATATTATATTTAATAACCAAAGTAGATAATAAATATTCTTTAGTATTTATGAAGCTAATATGGCTGATGTTTTTTTCAGTTGTTCCAAAGACCCTGGGCTCTGATCCACCGATCATCTCACGATTAAGAGCTACGTGCAAGAGAAATGACAGCAAAAGGTTCTGCTGGGAGCAAATCTAACACATTCACACACTGATCACATTCAAAGCTTTAGGATGCATTTGAAATATAAATGATTTAACTTTGTGTCCACTCTGCTCTCCTGACTGAGCCATTCTTTTTCAAAAAAAGAGAGGAGAGGTGAAATAAAACTTTTCAGTGGTTGATGGTGCATGGTATTTTATTCCATTAATGAAACGCTGCAAACAAATGTGTGAAATATATCCACTATAAAACTTCAGAAATGTGTTACATTTAGAATGACTGTCCACAGCTTGACAACGCTCTCCAACATTTACATAGAGTACATGGATACCATGTTCAGACCCAGTGACTGAGTACTGGCCAAGACTGAAGTGCGACCGTTTGACCCGTGAAAGCAATGCAGTGTGTGTATGTCTCCTACATACTATGCAAGCAGAGCCAGCTGTTCCACCACATTCAGACCCATCATTCACCTACTGCTGACTGCTGCTTGCTCTGTCTCAGTCTTTATGTGACAACACAAGCACAGTTTAGTCAACGAGTAAACAAGGACCCGTTTCCCAAAAGCACCTTAAGAGGATTTTATAGTCCCACTGCAAGTCTATGAGCTAACATCTTCTTAGCATCTCAGTCTGGTGCTGCTGTGTATTTATCTGTCAAAACAAAATCCCATGTACTGATCAAAGCTAACGCTCTGTGCTGCTGCAGGCGCTGTGTGTGTATATCTGATTCCTCTGAGCCACTGAGCTCCACTGTTGTTCTCAGTGACATGCTCATTGATCACCATGAACACACCGCAGTTTATTTTGACTCACACACACACAATCCTGCTGCAGCAAATGCTCACTAAAGCACAAAATGTGGATTAATCCACTGCTGAAAATAGTCCCAACAAATCCACTATTTCCTCCTGTTTGTTTGAAAAAAAAAGAACAGCTGTTTTATGAAATTGCCGACGTTTTTCTTTAATTTTTTTATGAACCTATATGTGTGAGCCATTTTTAAAGATTTCCATTTTCAGTAGGAAGCAGTGGGCTTGGAAACTGAGAGCCACAGACAGAGCAGGGAAGTCAGAGGGGCTGAGAGACAGACTAACACAGGGTTTAGTCTGGCTCTGTGCGTGGGAGTTGTTGACAATAACAAATCCTTCCTTGGGGATACTTTTGAAAAAAGGGGCCCAGGACAAGCAGAGTACACACAGCAGCAGAGAAGCTCCTCGTGGCTCACCTTTTATACAGGAGTTTAACATGATTTCAGAATTCAAAGCTCCAGCTGCGTGCAGCATCATCCAAGTATGTGTACAACAAACAGATAAATGAAACAACACATTTCAGGTCCACAGGTTAGTAAATACGTGTCCCCACTTTTCAGTCTGAAACCTTCATTTGACCAGAACACAGTGAAGAGAGACATTTTGAAGAGGACAGTTTAAGTCACCATGACCAAGTTCAAACTGTCTGTCCAAAAACTGCACCCCCCCTCAGGACTTAGTTTGAGAGACCACAGGCAGAAACACTACAACTCTTCTTATTCTTACTTCTCTCTGGAAACACAAACACATTTAAAACAAGGTTCTTGTTAACTACTAAGTGAAACATTTAGAAATCTGTTATTAAAAGGGGTAATAGTGCAAAGGATTATGCTCATCAAGTCCTTTTCTCCTGCCAGGACTGAGTCTTTGAGGGATTATTACACCTACAGTGGACTTCAGGTCAGAGGACAGTTCAGGTCCGTTCCCAGGTCTCCTCTTCAGTATGAATTTCAGGGTGGCTCTTTTGCTGGTGTGTTTTCAGGTTTCTTATCCAGGCGAATCCTCTGCCACACATCCCACAGCTGTATGGTTTCTCCCCGGTGTGAACTCTCTGGTGTTTCCTCAGGTTCCCGGCCTCAGAGAACATCTTCCCGCACGTGGAGCAGCTGAACGGCTTCTCCCCCGTGTGGACACGCTGGTGGATCTCCACCTTCTTTGGCCGGTTAAAAGCTTTGCCACAGTAGCTGCAGACGAAGAGTCTTTCCTTCGTGCCGGTGCGATGGTTCACTTTGCTGCTGTCACAGACAGGCTGGGACAGCAGGAAACTGGGGCTGTAGCGACTCCAGCCGTTCACGCTAGATGAGGTTGACGGGAAATCAGCCGCTGCCATCGAGTACGAACAAGACGGCCTCCGTCCTTCCACTTCAACCCCCGGGGGCTCATCGAAAAACTCCTCAACCAATGAGTCAGCGCTTTTATCGTTGTCACACAAAACGTCAAACTGTGAGTCACTGCTGCCATCATCGATATACTGGTGTGGGTTTACTGTTTCCTGCAGCGAGTCTCTGCCTTCGACAGAGGTACTGAGTTCACACTTAAGGAGAGGAGAGGAGTCACTGACCTCCACTCCTCTGCTGCTGCCGGCATGCCTCGTCCTGCTGGTCTGGGTCTGGGTCTGGGACTGAATGTCCTGCGGTTCAAGGCTGGGTCTCTGTCCTGTGGCTCCACGAGGGACACACTCCAGCACTCCTTCAGAGAGACAAAGTAGGGAAAAGGATGGAAACAACACACAAGAGTTAAACACTTTGTCACTTGACAGAGACTCTTCATCCTTCACACTACAGTAAACATTCAGGCTTCACATAGTTCCACAACAAACAAACAGGTTTGCTGTGTCACACCATGACACATTCTTTACAAGGTTATCTGGTGTATCTGCCAAATCAGTGATCTGAACATTTAGTGAGTGCTGCTGGCCGACAGCACCAGAGTTCTGCGGTCACGTCTCAGACAGACAGTTTGTCAGACCAATAGAAGAGCAGCAGAGACAAGCCCCGCCCCCACAACATTTCTCCTTTTACCACAAATGACCAAACTCAGAAAACCAGACAAGCACAAAGAAAAAAAAAAAGAAAAAAGATACAGGAAAAAATACAGGAAATACAAGCTTCGCATTTCACGCTGTAGCTCTTTGTCATTTTCTTCATGAACACATTAACAGTATTTTGTCTGTACTCACCATCATCTCCTATAAGCGGCACGTCTTCCTCTGCTTCTTCAACCCGTGCCATGTTTGCCTCCACGCTCTCCTCTTTGACCAGCACCGCCTCTGGCTCCACCAGCTCCACATCTGGAGACTGTACAAAAAAAAAAGGTTGGTTTATCACACAGTCAGCAGAGGCCTGCTCTCATATACCTGCAGCTACAGTACATGCACTGAGTCAGAACAGCTGCCCAGTACAATGAGAAATTTCTCTGTAGCATTGCTTAGCAGCCAACCTGTCCCATCCCTGCATGTTTGTTCCTACAGCTCTGACTATCAGCATCCACCAGCAGTCCTCCACAGTCACCTTGACTCCCTCATAGTGTACTTACCTTGCTCCGGATGCTGTCTGAATGGATCGGCTGGCTGCCCGTGTCCCCTACAGTAGTGCTGCCAGACCACAGAGTCACATCCATCTGTTGCTCAAACACACCACCTACACAAAAACAAGGCAAATGTGCGTTTAGAAACACTGACAGTGGCCATGCTTGCTGCTGACGCTGTCACTACAGTGGAAGCAGAATGAGAATCTCATTTCTGTACAGTGGACACAAACATTAGTCCAAACTAAGCACCATGTTGCTCTGTCTGCTGGATGTGAAAATAAACAAAGTGTTTGTTAACAAGTTCAGTTAATGACCAAGTTCCATTATGTCTTAAAGTAAACTACTGAGATAACAATATGCCACTATTCCAAAAGAACGCTGTGCTCTCACAGTGCAGAGTTGGTTTTTTTTGTGGTTCCCAGAGTTTCCATGAGTAGACTGGGAGGCAGAGCCTTCAGCTCTCAGGCTGCTCTCCTGTGGAACCAGCTCCCAGTGTGGGTTCAGGAGTCAGACCCCCTCTCTATATTTAAGATTAGGCTTAAAACTCTCATCTTTGATGAAGCATATAGTTAGAGCTGACCCAGGTGAGACCTGAACCGTCTCTTACTTTTGCTTCTATAGACAGAGGCTGCTGGGGGAACTCCCACGATGCACTGAGCAGTTCTTCTCTCTTCTTCTCTCTCTCTCCATGCATTTATATCACACTACTGCATGTCACTACGTTTGTGTCTTCTCTCTCCTGTCGTTTGTGCTTTTCCTCTCTGTCCTCTGTCTCCCTGACTTCATTCTGCAGGTATCACTGCCACTGCAACTCAAAACTCATCATCATCATTATTCATTTTATTGTTATTACTAATGAGTGCTATTTTCTTCTACTGTTATTATCAACAACATTATTACACCGATGCACATCACTATTATTGTTACCATTATAACAATCAGCCTGAAAACAACAGTATATACAGCTGTTCCTGGTCACTCTCTTCCCCGCTCGACTGAACTGGTCGAGGTAAACCCCCCAGACACTTGTTCTGTCAGAGGTTTCTTCCTGTTAAAGGGAGGTTTTCCTCTCCATTGTTCTGATCTGAAGCTTTATCAGTAGAGCTAATGAAAATATAATTTTTGAGAGAAAACAAACACACAGAGAGTCCAGGCACCAAACACCGACTGCCACTGACTGGTTCAGCCGATGTTACGATGTTGGAACAGATGGGACAAAACCATCATTCACCATCATTCACACCTGGGGCAGAACCACAGAGAACACCTGACCGCTGACTGCTGGCAGTGAGAACATAGTACTCTTTGAAAGCAGCTTAACGCAAAGGTCACTCCTAAACAATTAACTGAAAAAAATTTCAGCATCCTGTAGTGACAAAGCTTCTTTAATGCAGCCGGCACGTCTCATAGCACCGATGCACTGGGTGCTGAATTCACACATTCATAACATGAACATACCGAGATCAATATTATGAAATGCAACTGAGGTGTGCAAGAATAAACCAATATTTTTTTTAAGTTGGTTGTGAAATTTAATATAAAATTTAAAACATTAGTGGCTGGACCACAACAGTGGGGCCAGCTCTATAAACATGAATGTCTGATACTGACTGATGAAGTTCCACCATTGGTCGGTCAGCCGAGTGCTGCGGTTTACCGATTGGCTG
The DNA here is from genome assembly GCF_017976425.1 of Toxotes jaculatrix. Taxonomy (NCBI): domain Eukaryota; kingdom Metazoa; phylum Chordata; class Actinopteri; family Toxotidae; genus Toxotes; species Toxotes jaculatrix. Next base: position 27,001,392 of record NC_054397.1, on the reverse strand, counting down.
TTGCTCTTTGCACAAACAGTTTCTACTGAATCACCTTTAGCAACTTTTTTTCAAAGCACTTTGTGACAAATTTGGTTATTTTTTTATATAAACCATAGCAACTTTCAATAGTGTAGAGTCACCAGTATTATCCTGTGAGCCTGAGTTTGGGCTTTCCCTTCACAGACACACCTATGCACTCTCTATGCATCTCATTCAACTGACCGCTCAGCTGACATAATGAATGAGTTTATAACTTTCTCTCTGAGTTTTGATTTTACAAGTACATACAGCTGAAATCACAACACAGCTGTTGTCTTTAACTGGTGTGTGTGTGGTGATTTTGTCAGACGACGTCGTGGTTCTAAAATCAGGATTTTAGCTGAGCAGTAGTTTGGAAATGGCTTGGAAGTGACTGCTGGTTAACATGTATCGTAATGGGATGTTTCAGTCACTGTTTCATACTCATTCCGTTGTCTGACAACATAAAAACACATAAATGAGCTTTATTGGGAATTCAGCTGCATTAAATGACAGTACATATGAGCACAGAGAAGGGAATAGAAACAGCGCAATAATGACATGAATATGTGTGTATTACCTTTGTATTAAGTGGCAGACTGTTATCTTCAAACAGTGTAGTAAAAAACAACTATCTTCATACACACGGTGGTAACACACCGCCATGCTCACACACAACGCTGTTGTTTTACTCTTCTGGCCTTGGTATGTTCTGTTTGTTGGCTCGGTAATGATGTGTTGGTTAGTTCAAGTTAACAGGAGAAAAGTTTAGATTGTAAAACACACACCCACACACCTACATGGCAGGATCAAGCTGCGTTTGATTGAACAGATATGGGTTTAGACTGCGGTGTAGCGGTTCTAATCTTACCGGTTGTCGGTGAGGACTCCCGCAGCCTGTCGCCTGTGTTTATCTGCACCCTCGGTCGGCTGCTGTTCATGGCGCTCTCCCGAAGCCTCCTCTCGGCGTTTCCCCGGGCCATCTTCAGCTCCAGCAAATGCAGCTTCCTCTTCAGGGCTTTGTTCTCTCTCTGGCACTGGGACATCTGTAAACTCACCACGGCGTAGTCATCGTCTACCAGCTTACAGATCTCCGCCACCGCAGCGTTAGCCAGGACCTCCATGATGGAGGCCAGCTGTGTCTGGAAGGCCAGACGGTTGGACATCTTTCCCAAAGTCGGTGGCTCGCTGGCTGCTCCGTCAGTGAAAATACCGGTTAACTCCTCTGATGGGGTTAGGAAATGTTGGAGGTTTGGTCAAACCATTACAACAGCGGCAGAAATTCAACGGGCTTGAATGCTGAGCAGGTAAAAGATGGCTAAGCTAAGGTGGCTTCTTCTCTGTCCACAAGCGCCAACCGCAAACACGTGACGTCATATCCGGTTAATCTAACGTTACCAACGTAAGTACCGGAGCATGTCTTCACAACAAACCCACTGATGATAGTCACCGAACTCTGAGTAACACTCAGCTCAAAGAAGCATGTCAGCTTCTTTCAGCTCATTGTTATGGTTTAACAGACATTAACTTTAGTGTTTTGGCTCTGATAAAGCCTCTGCCTGAATACAGGGTAACACCACTAACCCAACACAAATACCAGCTTAAACGAAAAATACACCTGCAAAAACCAGCAGCAGCATAAACCAGTGTAGTACAGTTTCCACCATATGAGCTCAGCTTGTCTGACATCCTCAGAAATATTAAAGGATGGTGATGATGGAGCTGCAGCTGATCTTACATAACCAGTATTAAACCATTGATATTAACCCGCTCTGCAGCACTGCTGGCAAGCTGTGTCCACAGAATCTTGTCAACAGCTGCTTTCCCCTCATTCATAAAGCTGATAAATTTATTATGAATTTCCAGGAGTTTTTGGGGGCCCTCCCCATGTTGGGGCCTTGGATTCATAGTTCCACTATTCACCTTTCTATGACACACGAGACATGATTGTAGACACCCAGTGATGTCCGAATATGGACAGAAAACGAGGGAAAGAAATAAGACAAAAGAAAGAGAAGGGATGCCTGGCAAGGTAAACACAATTGTCTTACTTCATTTATTTACTTTGATGTGTGTAACTCAGGCTGCTAAACCCGATATTAGCTTCAGATATTTTGTGGCACATGTATTTATTTATGTATCTTTTTAGAAAATCTGCTGTTATTAATAATATGACAGCCATACATCTTGCACTTTTATTTGTGGTATAGATTCAGTTTTTTCACTTTTTCATCACTGCTTAGTCAAATCAGATTAACACACGCTGTCCCTCTGTTACTTTGTCAATTGTAAGACAAGTAACAGAGGTGATATGAACAGCTGAAAATAAAACAGATTCCATCAGAGGAGTCTCGATTATAGAGAGGCTTATACGCATGAGATCACAGCACAGAAATGATGCCCACAGCACAGCCGGGTTCATTGCAAACCTTTTACATCTTTAATGATACCCATACATTTTTAAACACTGGAACAGGTCATGAAAGAAATATTAAAAGACAAAATATTTGTTATAGCTGTGGAGCCTACAGCTAGTGCCAATGACATCCAAACACCAACACATACAAACACGACTCTCTGATATATATGTTTTTACTTTACATCTTTTTACAGTCCTTTGTTCTTTGACATTTCATTGAGGACGAAGAATGATTGACATTAAAAGATGGTTACACCTCAGGCTTCAACCTGTGAACAGTTGAGAAAGGGGGTTTAAAACATTTAAAGTCTACTTCAACTGGGCTTTGTACCCACAAAAATAAATATTCTGATTTCACTGCCCAATTGTGGAAACAAACCTCGACATCAATCTTCTGGACAATAGCACATTATTTCTTCCTCTCTGTGTAAATACATATACTGACAGTTAGTGTGAAACACATAATCATGAACACAAACATGAGAAGGTGCAGGCCTGCATTACAAGATTGATTCAACAAAAGTGCCAACATTTACCATTCAGCAGCAGGCTTCTCTGAGAAGGCCACTCATTCAAGATACTGTAGCAATATGAGTAACAGCAGTACTTGATAAATACATCATGGGAAACACACTGTGTTTCAGCACTCTGTCCAGATTTTACCCATGACTTTAAGGAAGAGTTATGAGAACATTTAAAGTGCTTTAAAGGAAGAGTGTGACATTTTGGAGAACGTACTTTCTTGCTGTCTTACCCACAGTCTGAAAATGATAATATATCATTTCTCAGCATACAGTACAGAATTAGGTCCAGCTCGCTGTTAGCCTAGCTTAGCAAAAATGACTAAAGGCAGGCAAAAGTAATTAGCTTGTTTGCTAGCCCCATCAAAAAGACAACTCCCAACAACTCAAAAGTTGTTCTAATTAGTTAGCAAACAGGTCTCCAGTAAATCTCAAGCTGCGGTTCTGACAGAGACTGTTCATAGATTCATAAAGTCACTTAACTTAAACATCTTGGTAATAATGGATCCAAGTAATGGATCCAAATTTTAAAAAAGCCAAGACATTTCTGCTGCACGACCCTTTCCCACATGTCCCGTTGTATTACATTCTGGGGTCAGGCTGGAGAAATTGGAGTCCTTGTACAAACAAAGCTTAAACATTCTTGATGGAAAGCCAACTCAGTTTCATCTACGGCTGCAACTGAAGATTATTCTCATTATTCATTATTCTCCCAATTTTCTGTTATTGTTTAAGAGATTAATGATACGTTGTGCGGTCTATTAAATGTCAAAAAGTTGTGAAAAAGTGCCCATCACATCTTAGCAGAGCCAGAGAGGAACTTGTTAAGTGTCTTCTTTTGTCCAACCAAAAGTCAAAAACCCAAATATATTCAGTTTACTATTGTATATGAGAGAGAGATGCAGAATTAAGAAATATTTGTGCTTTTAATCTGTCTAACACACACTTGTTGCTGACATGGTGCATGTGTGTCTGTGTGTGTACAAAGTTTTGTATTATATATCCTGTTAGTTTAGTGCTGTTCTGTCACATTTATGTTTCTATTGTACATGGTCCCTTCCAAATAAAATAAAAATAAAATAAATAAACACCAAAAGACAGGAGTTTAGCAGTGCTGAGTGCTTTTGTTCTTTTGCTCACTAACAGCTACCTGCTCCTAACTTCACATTTACCACTTTTTTTCATTGCTACATATGCTGATGATATAAAATACGAGCAGCTTTGGAGTTGTTGGGATGTGTAGCTGTTTCACTTTTAACTGAGCCAGGCTAACAGAGCTAACAGATTCCCCCTGATTCTGGTCAGCTGCTCTAAAACAAACAACAGAGGCTGGAAGTGTCTGGAAACATGAAACCACAGTAGGATAAGGCAAGATCAGATTTTTGTTAATAACAGCTGCTGATGAAATTCTGATGAATTTTAAACCTATTGTAAGTCAGCTCATTACTTAAATACTACAGAGCTGTCAGATGTTCATCCTGTTTGACCAGCTGGTCAGTGGATAGTACACAGTACCATCACCATCAGCCAAAATGATCCAAGGTAAACTACGACCCTCTGTTCCAGGATCAGCACATGTGTATTTGCTATGTAAACCAGATAGTTTGTCACAAACAAGACCATTTCATGACAATGAAATGAATGTGTTATCAACACTGTCTGAGGCACTCGTTCACAGTTCCAATCCGTGATCCTCTCACTTTGAAACAAAGAGTAAGAAAAGGTTGAGAGGGCCTAACGGGGAAATCCACCTTAAAACAGATTCACATATCACTGCTATGATCTAGGACAAATATCAACTCTATATGTCATGATATCACAGGATACAGCCTTCTCTTGTCTGTTCGTGATTACATTAGATGCATGAATTCCCATATAAAGGGATTTCAATGATTCACCCTTCAGAGTCTAAACTGTACGGAGATCAGCTCCAGATTCCATCCTCCTCCTCCAGCGGTCAGTCTACAGGCCACACTGGGACTGCTGCCGGTGTCGGCGAACACTACACATCTGGCTGAAGGACTGTCCACAGCGCGAGCAGCTGTAGGGCTTCTCCTGCGTGTGGACTGTGCGGTGCCTCTTCAGGTGGCTGGAAGAGATGAAACTCTTCCCGCACAGTGTGCATCGATAGCGCCTCTCCCCAGTGTGGATGAGGAGGTGGACCCTCAGATTGTTGGGCTGGGCGAAGCCTTTTCCACAGTGGGGGCAGGTGTAGGGTCTCTCCCCTGTGTGCACGCGCTGGTGCAGCTCCAGGGCAGCTGCACTGGGGAAGACACGGCCGCACACAGCACACACCACAGGATCTTTAGCAGCAGCAGCAGCAGCACCGCTCCCGTAGGACCGCCTCTGGCTGGTCGTGGTGGTAGAAGCAGCTGTAGGGGCAGGGGGTGGAGGGGGCGGTGGAGGTGGCGCAGCTACGACAGCAGCGGCCGCAGCGGCAGCGGCAGCCATGTCAAAGGAGGCGGCGAAAGCGGCCATTTCATGAGCGCCACCTGTGAAGAGCATGGTCGGAGGGCCATCTAAACTGTCTCCACCTGCCTGCGAGGGGAAGGATGCAGAGGGGTGTCCAGTTTCTGTGTTCCCCAAACCCAGCTGTGCTACTGCATATGCTGCACCAAGATGACTGACCCTCTCTTGCATCCAGGTCAGGTCCAGGCCCAGGCTGTTAAGGCGGTCGGGGCTGGGCTCATCTGACGCTACAGGGGCCGAGAGCTGAGAGGGATGAAGTTCTTCTTCTGTAGTATCATCTGCCTGGATCTCTGGCTTCAGAGCACCGTCTGTCAGGCTCCCTCCAAGTTCCCTGCGAGCGGCCTCGGGGGCCGGGACGCCCCCACTGCTAACTGTCAAACTGTTGCCCAGAGTCTTGGTGGCTTTACGTTTGGCTCGAGGCCTGCAGGTCAAGTCCATTGTGGCGTCAGTGGGGGAGGAGGGGTGGATAGTGGAGGAGGTGATGTTGGTGACACTGGTGTCAAGAACATCAGTCGGTGATATCTCTTCACTGGGCTCCAGGGCTGAGGAGGGGCAGACAGCCACAGAGGAACAGGGTGGGTGGAGTAAAAGAGAAAAGATTATTGCTGCACTGTTTTACTGATGAGGTTTGACAGGAGGACTGTTAGGGAAATCAAAGACTAAAAATAAATCAGACTCAGGGATAAATCAGGATTAGATCAGGCCCAGCTGAGTTTTCACTGTTGTTTCAAATAAATTTTAGTAAAGAAATCCTTGGATCCTGGAAATCATTTGTATTATTTGAGGAGCTCATTTCTGCTGTAGCTTCACTCTTTAATTAAACAGATTACTCGACGATCTCTTCACAAAGCCTGCAGTGAATATTAACCAGTGTGGATTACCAAGGCCACGGTCAAGTGAGCCAGAAAGGGAAACAGTGTAGCTAGCAATCACTCAGGATGTAGCCAGAGTTAGCCAGTTAGCATTACCTAGAGACACAACCTGAGGGACCTAGCAGTTAGCATTAGAAGGAATGCCAAGTATTCGGTCAAGGCAGCTGGAGCATCTTCTCAGACATGCCGGTCATCTTCCTCATCATACTGGTACCACGGCTAGGAGCCCCTACTGCCTAATAATGCAAGTATACCCTTTCAAAGCGCAATGATAATTCTTTGGGAATGGGAAAAAAAAATTTAAAATACCTGAAATAAATAAAACATAAATAATTATAATAAGACAAAGTCAACACACCACCTTGTTCTTGTTAACGGGCTCTCAGTGTTTCCCAAGGGTTCCACTCATAAGATGACTTTGAACTAATTATCCGACCTAAGTTCATTTAACTCACTGGTGTAAAGCTGCAGCTTTTGCTGAACTGGGTTGAAATGATTTACAGTGCTGATGAAGTTCAGACACAGGGTAAACTTTTCATCAGCTATCCTCTGCTTTATCTTCATGTCCTTCTTTGTTTGTGCTGAAACCAGAGTAAACAGTGTAACCATATGGCCAGCCAATGAAACACTGACTGAATCATGCACAGAGCCACACTCACCTGTAGACAGGCCACACTCTGCCCTGATGTTCACCTCCACCTTCAGGTCCAGGTTGCAGTCGTCTCTCTCCACTTTCTCCTGCTTCACCAGAGGCAACACCTTGGTTTCCTCCTGCTGTGGTACAGTGAAAAGCAGATAAAGGATGAAGGTGTGTGAACTGATGTACTTAGAGCTGTCAACCTGTGATCAGATTACCTGAGATGCATATTAACGTCAGGCCTGAACAGAGCCAATGTTAAGATCAAATCGCATGGTTTGTCTTTCATAAACATGGTGTGTTGATGTGGTTTCAGTGGTTTGGTTCGACTTGAATGAACATTCCACCACAGAGGTTAGAGGTTCAAGTTTCCAGGTCACCTGTTGAGTGTGAGCATGTCACGTCTGCTGCATTCATCTCTATGCAGAACCGTGGTGCAGCTGTGAAGTGCTCACAAGACCCGACAGGCCTTACCTTAAAACATTCTGCTGGTTAATCTTTACCTTTGATATGTGATGGAAGGATTTGTCTTCAGAGGGGGCAGGAAGAGGTGGCACCAGGGGCTGATGGTCATCAGGTCCTGAAAAATAACACAAGACCCTGAGCAGGTACTGTTCACAGGTGCTCCAGCAGTATCATCATTCAACATGTGCAGTGAGTCTCTTTTAAGTCATTTCACAGATTCTGAGTGAGCTACTACAGTGCTTCAGTCACATCGCACTGGTTTCTCAGCATGGATGTTCTATTCTTATGTAAAAATATCCCCTGATCTTCAGCCTGTGGCTGGCAGGGAAAATGTAGTGATATAATAGCATCAATATTTATTATACCATGATAAACTCCTTGACATCTTGTTTTCAAGGTCCCAAAACAAAAACTCAAACAGAAAACAAAACAGTACAAAACAAAAGGCACACAAAAGAGAAGAGTTACAGCCCGAGGACAGATGCTATCAAAATATGACCAGAGAATAAAACTTTCTTAAATAAATGGAAGGAGGACAGAGAATGAACATGTGGGCAAGTTTCCTTAGAGACAATGGGATTATGAAGAGGAGATAATCAGAGCAGCTCAGCCAGCAATATAAGGAACAAAGAATTGTTTCAAGTAATAAGAATAGAAAAACCCCAATACAAATCTACTGAGCACATTATTGTAATAATATTAATTAATAATAATATTTTATTATTATATATGACACTGAGAGGAAGAAAAATAGCCGTAGAACATTCTGATAAAGAAATGTCAGCATAGTCCAGTATCAGTTAAATAAAGTGTGGAGTGTGTTTCTGACATTAAATGTAAAACAATGTCTGGAACGATACAGAGAACTAACGTGAACTTTCTTTATAATGTATAATAAAATGATGTTCATTTAATGAACTTAGTTTGAATCTTATCAAGTCCTGGACCACTGCTCAATCTCAAATCATCATCATCATCATTTGTTACAGTATAAAAAACATAAGCTCACAGCAAACACATGACACTCAGCTGATAGAAGCAGAGGAAGAACCCAAGGCTTGAAAAGTGCCTGCAAACTGCAAACCTGGTTGTGACAGGTGTTTAGCCTCAGTATAATCCATCAGATGTGTTGTGATAATGCACGGTATTTATTTTCTGCTTAGATAAAAGCCAGCTCCTGTTGTGGTCAGCACCCACCTACCTGTTTAAACCAGGCCTATGACCTGCCAACCACTGGCAACAAAGACTTTACAATAAACTGCAACTGGACTGGACACACAAAACCCCACACAGAACCAAACTCTAATCCAGGACTTTGTTGCTGTGAATGATAGTAAACCAAGCAGCTGCTCCCGGTGGAGGTAGTTGACGTACAGCATGGAGCTCCCTCACCACAGACCTGTCAGAGATTTCAGGAGGATGTAGAGACTGTGACCTTACAGGATACTCTCTCCTCTCTGCTGCATCTCAAGCTGACAAACCACACAGTCACTGTCTCTCTGTCATCTTTTTGCCTCTGTGTGTCACTTTGTGTCTCTGTGTTATTGTTTTGTGTCTCTCATGGAGCAGTTTGTGTTTCTTTACGGTCCTTTTGTTTCTCTTTGTCATCTTCACTAACAGTTGTTTATTTCCACATCCAGCAGTTACAGAGGAACATGATTGTTCCTCTGGAGTGGTGTTTGTGTCCACCTGATGAATCTAAGTCCAGTATTCACTCTCTCCTAGATCTACCAACTCCTGAGGGGACATATCTGTCTCTGACTGTGTCTGTCTGCTGTCTGCTGCTGAGCAGGCGGTGGACAGAAGCTTTATCAGAGCTTTTTCTCTGAAAACAGCTGCTGCAGGAAACGTGGCTGAGAGCGGTGAGAGTGAACCAGTGGTAAACTTCTCCCTTTGTGCTTCCAGCACAGAGTCTCTCTGCTGAGCTGTGCTAGACAGAACAAGACTAAGAGCAAAATGTGTCCACTTGATGTGTCCAACTAAGAGTCAAAGTCTTAGATTAGCTTCAAATAAACTTCAGAATACATCTGGATGCAGATGGAGGACTGTGGATTTTCTCATCCATCCCTTACACTGGACATTACACAGTCAGAGGGGACCTCTGTGTAACCAGTATGAACAGGAGGAGTGATTACAGCAGCCAATCACATTTTCCTTGTACATACATGCATGTGACTGTTGTGTTACATTATTATATTAGCTCATTTTCAGGGTCACTCTGTCAAAAGCTAGTTTTCCCACATTCATTATTTCAGTTACGTTCTTGTATGAGACATATTCTTAAATGAATGTGTTGAATCACATGACCACAGGGCAAACTGACGACAGGTGGGACTCAACAGTGGGAGCAGCAGGGGATCACAGACGCCCAGCAGCAGGAGCCCCTGTATCTGCCTCCAAACCTGGACAAATAAAACCAAAACTAGCTGCACAGCTGGAGACCACCGGAGGTCCATCAGAGAAGATGACCATTCAAATGAATCCACTCTGTATCTAAGCACATTACAGAACCACCCTCTGATCAGGCTCCACTAAAGGCTTAATGTAATCAATGACATTATTAATAGCTCATAGATCAGTTAGATGCCATTATTAACAACAACTTCTGGGTTGCCAGGTTGTGGCAAATCCTCCTCCAGCAGACACTTTGTCTTCTGGGAGACCTGTCCAAAGGACTGTTTGACCACTGATCTTCTGGAAGAGGCCCGTGGGACACCTGGACCAAACTCCATCTACAAACTGATCATTACCATTTAACTAACTAATCAGAGGGTGTGTGGATATATGACAGAGTGTGTGTGTGAGGACGTGTGTGTGTCCTGCCTCCCTCAGGTTCACGTCTCCTGATCACGGCTGCTGTCAGCAGCAGGCCAGCTGCAGCCTCCATCTCTTTACCTTCGGGTGGCCTGAAGTGAGCGGCGGTGATCTCCTCCCGCTGACTGCGTCTCCTCATCCTCCTCTCGTAGCTCCTCATCTTCACGTCCATGTCTCGCAGCTTCTGCCGCAGGACGTCGTTCTCCTTCTCGCTCTTCTCCCGCTCCTGCTCCATCTGGGAGCGCAGCGCCGCGTAGCCATCATCCACCAGTTTGCAGATCTCCGCCACCGCAGAATTGGCCAGTATCTCTATAATCGAGGCGATCTGCGCTTGGAAGCCGACACAGTCCGCCATCATCGCCTGGGCTGTCTGTCTGCTGCTGCACGGACAGATGTGCGCGGCGGTGCTCGGGTGTCAACAGATGCACACACTGGTGTGTGACTGGAGACATGCAACAAGCTCCGGGTCTGACTCTCTCTGTCTCTCTGTCTGCCTGTCTGTCCGTCCGTCCGTCTTCTTTCTATGTGCCGCTCAACAATGTTGTGGCTCTATGAGGTGCAAGAGTCGCCTCCTGATGACGTCAGTTTGTTGTTCAGCATCACTTCAGTCAGCTGAGTCAAATTTTTTTTCCCTTTCTCCTAAAATGTTATTATTTACTCTGCAAGTTAGAAAGTGCACTTCACCAACAGCTGTCCCCGACACTGATGTTACAGCCAGGGAGACATCGGCGTTCAGGCAGGAGCATTAACCATGGTCCTGACCCTCTGATGAGGAAGGTGGATTTGATTTTCCTCTGCCATTCATCAGGATTTAACACAGTTTATACTGATGTCCCTTGGTATATGGAGACTATAACTTTTTCCATCTTTGACTGTGGATGGAACTGATTTCTTTTCAACTTTGAGTGTGTCCACATCAGCTGCCTCCATGGGGGTTATCCTCATATATATGGAACAGGCAGGGTGAGGAGAGAGAGAACCACAGACTGTATATACCTACACAATGTAAATTAAAACACACACACCACTAACTATATATAATAGATTATATATAGTAAAACAGAACGTATGTTAAGAGCCAGGTTTCATTTCTTGTGTAATTACTCCACAGAAACGCATCTTGTAAAACTCCTTCCAATCCTACATTTGGAATAAAAGGGAAATCATTGTTTTTCATGCATTGGTCAGTTTAGAGATTTCAGGTTATTTTTCATCCATAACTTGTCTTCCTTCAGACTAGAGGAAAAAAAAAAACATTATTTAACTTATTCATCAAATGTTAGCACTCTAACACAACATGCAGGACCAAGATCACTGTCTGCACTGGGTCAGTACAGGTATTGTTGTAAAGCTCTCTCAGTGTTATGATATCCAAATATGGTCATTTCATTTTTATCATTCTCAATATTGTAAATAGTGGTTTCCCATAAAAATGCATGGAAAATATATATCTTACATACACCAGACTTTGCAATGTTATTTCTATCTATATACTGAAGGTTTTCATTTGTAGCCTGATTTATTTAACATTTTATTCCTACAAACAGAGAAAATTGATTTTTTTTAAATCTTCGTCTGAGGATCTGAGTATTGTGGATGTTAACTTTCCTGTACACCACATGCAGCTGTGTTTGACACCAGCTGTGTACGTTTTGCATCTGTCAGCTGTTCATCCACCAGCCCACATGATAAGAGCTGCACCCTGGGAAGTCAGATCCAAACACTACCAGGAAAAATGGATATACATGGATTCAGCATGTTCTGTCACTGTTCACTGATGTTCTCAGTCACACTGGTAGAATTAAAATGACACTCATCTGGAGTAAGTTTTTTTTAATGTCTTGTAAACATGTATAAATAACACCAGCACAGGACGATATTCGGTATGTTAAAAACATTCTGACAGACATGTCATATGCACATTTCTAAACATTAGAAACAGAAGGGTGTGTGGCTGGCTGCTTCAGTCCCTTCTGGCTGTGCGTGTGTGTGTGTGTGTGTGTTCACTTGCCGATGTGGACGCTCTGGTGGCGGACCAGGTTTCCCAGCACAGAGAAGCTCTTGCCGCACTTGGTGCAGCTGTAGGGTCTCTCTCCGGTGTGGACGGCCTGGTGCACCTTGAGGCTGCAGGCCTGTGAGAAGCGCTTCCCACACAGGCTGCAGCTGTAGCGCTTCTCCCCCGTGTGCACGCTCATGTGTCTCTTGATGTGGCTGGACTGGGAGAAGCGCTTACCGCACTGCGCACAGCTGAACGGTTTCTCTCCCGTGTGCACCCGCTGGTGGGTTTTCAGTTGGTGCGGGTGGATGAAGGGCTTCTTGCAGAGGTGGCAGTGGTAGATCCTCTCTCCGGCGTGGGAGCGCTGGTGCACCACCAAGTCTCTGGAGGTGGAGAAGAGGCAGCCACACTGCTGGCAGCTGAACACTCGCTCTGTGCTGCAGGGGAAGCTTCTGCTCCTGGAGTCAGAGGACGCGTTACAGAAGGAGGAGCCGGTTAGACAGTCTGACGTGGAAGAGCTCCCAAAGCTGCTCCCGCTGCTCAGGAAAGGAAAAGAAGAGGACGACAGTGACTCCTCCGTGCCCGTGACTTCGTCTGTGGAATGTTTATGAGGAACCCTCAGAGACTGGGCCACCTCTGGAGACGAGAACAGGTCATCGAAGGAGGACGAGTCCAAGCTGTTGGTGTCCAGCTCTGCTGCTTCGCTCTCTGCGTGGTGACTGTTTGTTAATCTGCTGTTACTCACAGGCTCAGTTCTACTGACAGAGACGGAAGCTGTTTGTGTCCTAAAAGCTTCAGACCAGGAGGCTTCAGCCTCCAGTTTGACCGGTGCTGACACGGCCTCTCCCCCCCAGCCTGCTGCAGCACCACACACACCCTTCACTCCAGTGTTTGTTAACAGCAGCTCTGAGTCCAGTGCCTTTATCAGTTGAGTCTCTACATCAGGAACTGTACTCCTGGTGGAGTCAGTGGACACAGAGTCTCTGGGATCCACAACATGCTTGTCATCTTCTTTGGTCAGGTCTCTGTGGCTCTGCTCTGCTGGATGAGAGTACCCGGCCAGAGAGCTGGTCTCCCTCGCTCCCTCCTCCACTCCCTGCTGCTGAGTTCTGAGTCGGCCTGATACACTGACTCTGGGGATTTCTGCTCCAGCACTCAGAGGACAGTCGCTCTCTGCAGCAGGAGAGAGACACTGAGGTCCAACTAAAGAATGAACACAGAAAGACAAAGATTTTATCAGCCTCCCTTTCCGACTCTCACTCAGACTAATTCTGTAACTGTATGAACACTGTCCGTTCACTCAGCTGCCATCCAGACCCCCACACCTTCAGACCACAACCTGGATTTAAAACCTGACCCTACATTCCACAAATACACACAGTGAGCTTTAAAGTCTGGTTCTTCTATTTGTTTCAGAATCAATATATTTAGATTTGACTGTTTTTAGGAAAAATTAAATATATGGATTCATTTAAACAAACAAGAGATTTAAGTTTGCAGATTTAGATTCCTGAAAGAGAGCAGAGGGCCCTGACTCAGACCTTCAGACCTTCACCTGAGGAGATCAGAAATAAAATCTTACAGGTCAATAAATAAAGAGGTCAATAAGATAAAGGGCCCAACCTGTGGAACTCTTCCCTTAAACAGAGATTGACTGTCAAATAGATCATTTTGAGGTTTTAAAACACATGTGGCTGTTGTGCATCAGTGATTTTTTTCTCCATGTGGAGCTGAAGAGGCTGAAGAGGTCAGGCTGTGCTGGATGAACGAGCCTCATGTTCTGCTGTCGACCAGCAGTCAGCCATGTTTATCATTTATCCGTGACCGTGGTCCTCCCCTCACACGTGAGCGTGATTTTAGTTACCAAACTAAAGCCATGTCTTAACCACACTTCAGTGGTTCCTCAGTGATACAATCAGGGGAATGATAACATTGAACATGATGCATATGACTGTAAGTACTAAGAGATAAGCTCATTTATAGATCACGTAGATGCTTCAGAATCAGCGTGCGTAATAGTGCTGACTTGGTTTATCTGTTACACAGCAGCTTTCATTCAGATCTATGTGTCTATTAATGTAAATGTTTCATAATGTCATTTTGGCTACAGCTGCAACTCCTGGGTGATATTCAGCACATTTACTATCTCTCTGTCTTTCATCTTGTAGCCTTCAAATGAACGTGACAGCATTCAATGCAGACTTGACCTGAGCTGTAACACTGCTGCTGTGGCTTGTACAGGGGCAGCAGACTGACTGTTTAAAGTCTCTGATACATACTGCAGCTGTTAGCAGCTGTCTGATGGTCCTCCAGCACACTGCAGCCTGTCAGCTCCTCCTCCAGCCTTTCCTTCTTTATCACAGCCACCTCTGGCTCCACCGGCTGCTCCGTCACATCCTCCGGCTAACAGACAGGAAACATGTATGTAAAGTCACTGCTGCTGCTGCTACACTGCAAACCTGTTAGCAACAGAAGCAGCAGCAAATGACCAAACCTGACATCTTCAAAAAATTGATTATGTGCATGACGCCTCAAGGCTTTGCAAAGGTATGTTTTGCTTGTGTTTTCCCTGTTTGTATGTGTTTTTGTATTTGCTGAATTATTAGATCTGGAGTGTATGTGCTGTGTCTTTAGGGGCCTCAGTGTGTTTTAGTCTCTTTACAGTGCGTCTGTGTGGGTCTTTATTGTCCTTTTGAGTGTCTTTGTAGTCAGTCTGCATCTCTTTAGAATCGTTCTGAGTGTCTTCGTAGACGGATTGTGTATTTTTGTGGTCGTTTGACTTCTGAACAAGAAATGTTATGATTCACCTTAAACCCCTCACCCACTGGGCCCCTGGTCCTGTGCCCTGTAGGCCCTTTCAGTAACCCTTCCATGGTTGTGTATTCATGAAATAAAATAAGCCAAGCTGCAGCACTGACCTGTGTCTGCTGAGGGTCAGTATTCTCCTGGGTGGTGGATTTTCTTTTTGTATCAGTAGAACCATCTTCTTCAAAATGATGATCTGTTCATAGGGAATCAGAGTTCTCTGTTATGTACTGTTACACCATCACCATCATATGTGCACTCTCTGTCACGAAGCTGGTGATTAAACTCAGAAATGGAAGCACTAAGTATCTGCAGTGGTATTTTAAAAATGTAAATTAATGCTGATGTTTTTTTGTCTCTTGCATGGTTAGATGCAATACTGCATACAGACAGATGACAAATTAAAGGGAGAAGAATGGAGTTCATCCCTCCAGTAGAATCAGAGACTTGTAGAATCAATGCCAAGGCTCACTGAAGCTGCTTGGCTGTAAGTACAGGTGGAACATAATAACACACAGTTTGTACATCCAGCCACACACGTAGTAATACTGTACGCTCCAGTATTACTACGTACAGCAGAGCTCAGTGCATATACTGATTCTTTCCTCTGTACAGTCTCTCACTTCACTTTGTGCATACATCCACCATGACACAAACAATGTGCTCCGTACCCTCATAAATATGAGTCCATAACCATAGCTTTAGTGTTTTCTATTGAAACTTTAACTGGATCAGTTTCTCATTAGAACAGTAAACGTACCTGGTGATAATGAGAGAACACTCCAACAACCAGAGAGATAAATGTCATTATTGCAATTAACTATTGGTTGCAATTAACTTTTATTGTCACTATCAGCTAATCTGCTGATTATTTTTTATATTAGTAAATAAAAATGCCACTTCTAATTCCCCATAGATCAAGGTGGTGAACTCAAATGTCTTGTTTTGCCTAATCATCTGTCCAAAAATCCAAAGATATTCACTTTGTTATCATGTGTGACAAAACAAATACATCAAATTACTTGCTGGAAACAGCAAATAATTTGATATTTTCTAGGGAAAATGAACAAAAACAATTGATTATCAAAAAATAGTTTTGATTAATTTTCAACTAATCGACTAATCTATTAACTGACAAAGCACAGCAGCTCTAGTCATTACAACAGCAAAAAGATTTCTTCACATGAAAGGGTAGCGCATTATAATGTGGAGGCAGCAGCTGGAAGCACCTGTAATGGCGTGTTGTTAAAACCTGTGATTTTTGAATGGACCCTGGTGTGTAATGTAGCCCATGTAGGACACCAAGCTGTATTAGTTTGGGTGGGAGCAGGCTAACCTCTCCTGGTACAGGACTCTCTGAGGCACCGCTCCCCTGCCCGGACCTCCATCAGCCGCAGTCGGCTCTTCAGGGCCAGGTTCTCCCTCTGGCTCCGGGAAATCTCCAGCCTCAGGGACGCAAAGCCGTCGTCCACCAGCTGACAGATCTCCGCCACCGCCGCGTTTGCTAACACCTCCATGATGGAGGCCAGCTGAGAGTGCAGATTCACACAGCTCTCCATCCCGCTGGACCGCTTCCCCTCGACGGGCTCCGCTCTGACTAATGCGGCCTCATACGGTTAATGTGAGAGGAGACGGTGACAGTAACGGTCATTCTCCGTGATGTCCGCCCACAACCAAACGGCTCTCATCAATGAAAGTGTTGTTTGTGTTTACATCCGGGTGTGAGCTCCGCTACTTCCGGTCTGTACCGTAACTACAGGAATAAAGACGAACGTTAACATCCACAGGACGGAGTGTGGACATCAGACTGATCTTTTCATTACAGCCTTTAATGTTACTCAGCTTCACTCATTAGGTTACTGACATTTACCTGCTGAGGAGCAGCTGTTATTTATGTGAGGCTGTCACTTATGGCTGTTCTGACCATCCAATCTTTGTCTTATTTGAGATAATAACTTTCAGTGCACACTTTAGGTCTGCAGTAAACTTAGTAAAGCAGTTTAGATAGGATTTATCACTGAAATCTCAGAGTAAAGAGGATGTAACATTCCCTGTGGTGTTTCCTCCAGTGTCCTGTACTGTTTTCAATTGAGTTAGTTGATGTAGAGAAAAATGAATCTGCAACTATTCTAATAACTGATAATCACTTCAGTCAACTGAGTTCTTTCATATATAAAATAAACAGCAGAACAGCCCTACACATCACCTTCACACAACATCCATGTGTCATTTCTGTATCCACTTCTCTTGTTTGGTTTCTGTTTCCTTTTAGTACAATATTAATTTATTCTCTGTTTATTTCTTGTTTTATTTGATTTCTGGATGAATTGATTCTCCATATTTAAGCGTTCAGATGAATCCACTGCCTCAGCTTCTCCTCGTCTGATCTGCTGCTTGTGCAAACACACGTTCTGTTTGACTTTCTTCAGATGTCCACACACCAGCTCTCAGTTCTGACGCTCTGATGTATGCAAACCATCAAGTGCATCACTCTCTTTCCATCCAGTCCTCTCTGAACTGAACCTGGTTCAGTAAGTACAGAGAGGCTGGTGAACTGTCAGATCCTTTTAATGAGCAGGACTTTTACAAACATCTTCCAAAGTAGAATCCAAAGAAAACACAGACTAACATGGAGGAACACTTAGTGACGGCTACATGACACTGAGTTCAAGATGAAATGAGCACCGGTCAGATCTCGCATCTGTCCGCAGGGGTGGACACAATAATGTGAACATGTCATAAAACAGCCTTGGGTTATTGTAGTGCTGTCCTGGTTGCACCCCACTGAAAGGTGTTCATGTTATTTTGTCCACTCAGCTCTACCTGGCGGCGTGCAGAGCCTGGTGCCTGATCAGGTTGCTGAGGAAGGAGAAGTTCTTGCCACACTTGGAGCAGTGGAACCTCTTCTCCCCGGTGTGGACGCTCTGGTGCACCTTCAGGTTAGTGGAGGTGGAGAACTGCTTCCCGCAGTGGGGGCAGGGGAACGGCCTCTCCCCCGTGTGGACCATCTGGTGGCGCTTGAGGCTGCAGAACTGGCCGAAGCTTTTTCCGCACTGGGTGCACTGGTACGGCTTCTCCCCCGTGTGGACGCGCTCGTGGATGCGCAGCTGGCACTGGTGGGCGTAGCGGCGTGAGCAGAAGGTGCAGGCGTAGGGGAGGCAGGGCTGCTGCTGCTGCTGGGTCTGTACTGGACCAGACTCATGAAGGTGGTTCTTGTTAGAGAAGTGGACACTGTCCATCTGCCCCATTCCAGACCACGGATGCTGGGTTTGCTGGGGCTGGGAGTCCACTGTTGCCATGGAAACAGGGGGGCTGTTAAAGGTAGAGATGTGTTTTCCTTCATACATGACTTCACTGGGGGGGTCACTGATCTGGATACACAGCAGTGGCTGATACTGGGACCTCACAGTGCTGAGAGGCGTCCCTTCATCAGCTCCGTCACCTCCACCTCGTCCAGATGACAGCGTCCCCCCGCAGCTGTCCTCCTCTGCAGGGGAGTTGATCACAATGACGTCACATTTAGACCGACGGCTCGCCTGGTCCATGTCGCGCTGAGGCATTCTGGGAACAATGGGAAAGCTGGAGGCAGGGTTTGTCCTTGTTTGGCTGAAGGAGGCGTTTCCTGCTACAGTTTCCAGTGTGTACGTGGAACATGATGGCTGTTCGGCGTCTTTGGTCTCACTGCTCTCCTGCCAGTCCAGCAGGGTTTGGGTGGGTCGGTGTTTCTCTGGGGTGTCACCTGATGAGCCCACAGCAAAGAAACACAATTAGAAACAATATTTGCATGCTTATTAACTACACCCGTGTGTCCTTCACATCCCCGCTGAACAGCTCTGAACTGTTACTAGAGCTGCAACTAACAATTAGTTTCATTATCCATCATTGTTGCAGCTCTTGCAGTTTCCTGTACTGAAACTGAGGTGAAAGTTAAGAATGGTGTCAGGGCATTTTGATGTTCAGGATGATACACCTGCAGTATAACCAGCGAGGCTGAAGCTACAGTAAGAAAAGACTAACAACTGAATATCTATTGTTTGGAAATCTTACTGGAAGTGATAAAACATTAAGTATCAGTCTGGTGAGTTTCAATATTAATCTCACTGACATCAGATCCCATCAGTGACTGTCTCTTATTAACATGTATAATCTGAGTATCAGAGCCTCTGAGCTCCACTGTTTCCAAGCTGACTGAATGTGGATTAATCCGCCGCTGAAAATAGTCCCCAACAAATGCTTTAGTCAGCTTCACTGCTGTTTGTGCAGCTAGTGCGTGACCTCGCCTGGTGCAGGTCAAAATGATCTAAATCTGAATGGTATAACCAGCACAGGAAACGAGGAGACAGAGAAAAAAGACTGATACCTTGCACTTCATCCAGCTTTTCCTCCAGGCTCTGAGGGCTGCTTGTGTTTTTCAGACGTCCCTGGCCCTGGAAAAAGGAGGGAGGTGTTTAGCTGACACACACACACGAGGCTCTGACACAGTAATAACTATTATTTCAGACAGGAGTCATTGGTGTGAGATTTATGTGCTTGACATAATCAAATCACTTCACAGAAACCAGTTTTCACTTTGTGTGAATCTTCTTCTCAACGCCCCACCACTGCTTCCACTGCCCCACTCATTCACACAGGCAATGAAACCATACAATCCGACTCTTTCAAAATATGATTTATTGGCATATTTACACCTCACCATATTTATATAAGTGCACAAGTACAAATTTATGATTGCAGTTCCCTCTATTCTTTGGAGAGCTCATAGCTCTGAATACAAGAATAAATTTAGTTAAACATGCAGTTACAGCTTTAAAATGAGGTGATGAATGTGAGAGGACGAGTGACAGGAAGTCTGAGGTGTGACAGCTCAGTGAGATTTCACCCAGGTTTTTAAAACAGTTCCCTGCACAGTATTACGCTGAGAACACGCTCCACCGGATCACGTGCTGTATGTTTTCAGGAATGCAGTATTCAGTATCATCACAGCTGTGATCGAACTTTAGAGCTAGGATGAGCCAAAGAGAAAGAGGAATCACAGCGTGATGATATGATCAGAGCAGCATTCCAATCTTTATTAATGAGATGGAAAACACACAACTCTCTGACTGCATTATTCTCAGAAATATTCTCTTTAAAATATATAATAAAACTCTGCTGCCGCAGTCACACTCCGTCATCTAACACCTCTAATACACCGTGTTCACAACCTGCTCAGACCAGTAAAGTAAACTGGGTCTGCTGGTCTGAGCTGGGATTAATACTTAGTAATACAGCACCTAATGTTCTTTTGCTTCTGGGTTCCATCTACTAAAGAACTGAGGGGTGATTTCACTCCATGAATCCCAATTTAATGACACTGAGGAAGGAAATGAAACCAAAGGAAAAACACCTCTCTGCAGACGTGGATCACACTGTCCAAATAAACCGCTGCTGACTGGACTTATCTGTTCAAGTGATGGCTTCTTGTAACATACAGTAGGTGTCTGCTGCATCAGCGTCCCTCACCGCTTCTCTCAGACATGACAGGATGTTAAACACAGTCTAAATGATGTTTGGCACCTGGTGCTCAGAGGGAGCAGAGTCGCAGGCAGAGCTGAGGAAGAGGAGTGCTCTCACTCCTCTCTACAGCACTGATGGACGGTGATACACACACACACACACACACACACACACACACACACACACACACACACACACACACACACACACACACACAGTCAGTCAACATTGCTTCATCACTTAGGTTGTTCACGGATGCAGCTGGTATGAATGAAAGCTGAAAAGAAAAGAGAGAGACAGCTGCTGTCCTTATCATCACAGCTGTATGAGGGGCTTTTCCTCTCTTCTCTCAAACTACAAGGAGGATCTGTCATGAAGAGAAGTGAGCTCATTCAGTTTTTCATGGTATTTTTTTTTAACCTCTTCATTGTTTACACAGAATGTATCTCATACTCCCCGATTCTGTCCAACAAAGCACCAGACCACAGACCCAACTCTGAAGGATGAGTGAGATTTAAAGCTTGAAAGTTAAAACCAGGATTTCTGTGTCCACTTTTAAAATGATTTCAGGACAATGTTTTCTCTGTAACAGCCATTCAATGCATTTACACTCTGTGATTCTCTATATGGCAGTTTTCACTGTTAGTGGTGGAGTGTTTCATCCCCACACTGGATTCAGACTGACTACACTTCAAATAAAACGGTGAATGGAGGAGACTTGAGAAGCAGACTGGTCAAACTACAGAGTTTGCTGCTTACTCTCTGCAGTTCCTCCACATCTCACCCTGTCTCTGCTAAAAAAGCTCTGAGAAGTCTTGAAAAATAAAACTCAGGACTGAGCAGTGAATCAGAAAAGCCTTGTCTGGTGCTCTTCAGGGAAACTTTGGTGCAGCAGTGCAGTGGGAGGTCTGGTCTCGGTGCTCAATGCTGGATCTTCTGATGCCTCTTGAGGTTGCTGGGGTGGGAGAAGCGTCGGTTGCAGACGGAGCAGCTGAAGGGCCTCTCGCCGGTGTGGACGTTGTGGTGGATGTCCAGCTGGCTCTGGCACACGAAGCTTTTGCCGCACAGCAGGCAGGTGTAGGGCTTCTCCCTGGTGTGCCTGGCCATGTGCTTCTGCAGGTCCGACTCCAGGAAAAAGCGCTTGGTGCAGCTGGTGCAGCCGTACGGACGGTCCATGGTGAAGGCATGGTAGAAAGTCAGGTGGATGGTGCTGTGTTTCTGGTGGCTGTGGTTGGCGGGGGGCGCCAGGGGTTGCAAAATCATGCTGGGTGAATCACTGGAGGAGATGATGCTGGAGGTCGTTCCACCACCAGATGTTCCTGGAGGGCTGATACGAAGGAGAGCAGATCCTGTCTGTGCTGATCTGTGTCCTGCTGATTCCAGCCCAGCACTCTGAATCATGGGTAATATAGTTTGTTCACGTCTGTCTCTGCCTGCTTTTTCTACATGTAACCACTCATACTCTTCTTCCTCCTTGTCTGACACCCCCCCTCCATCAATGACTATCACCTCTGACAGAGAGGACTTGGAGGTGTCTAATGCGGCCTTGTTAGCAATCCCGCCATCTTTTATATCATCAAAGGAAGTTGGGAGAACATCCCTGCGTGCCGTCATGTCAGTGTCTGAATTCAGAGGCTGACAGTCCCCTGCTCTGACATCACTTCCTGTCGGCTGCAAGCTGTGGGTGGTGTCACTGCTGCTGTCAGTTTCAGCTGTCCTGCCGACAACAAAGTTGACGACGTCAGATCCACTGACCTCCGTTTCGTTGCTGCGTCTGGCCGGCTGACCGCCGCTGGCGTCCTTCGAGGCGGTGGGGAGCAAAGCGTTGGCGTTGGCATCTCCCCCTGTGCTCATGCAGGCGTCTAGGGGCGCCTCGTGGTCGGTGCCACTGGCCTCCATCGCTCCCTCCACTTTGACGATCAGCAGCTCCCCCTCCTCCTCAGGCTCTGCTGACTGAGAGGACAAACTGATTAAAAATGACTTCTGCTGGAAATGATGTGATAATAAATAATCATCCCTGTCAACACTGATCCCATTAAAGCACAGAGCAGCAGATACCTTCATGTTCATACCATAAACCACAAAAAAAAAAGATTATTCAATTATTAATCAGTCGCTCACTTTCTGATTTTCTCGCACTCTTTACTCATCGATCTTTCAATTTATATTACTCATCTCTTCACCCTGTCTATAACCACATTCCCAGAACAGGACAGCACCCCTGGCCAGTATGAGTATGAGACAGCCTGGTAAGAGAGGGCCTGATCACTAAGTCTGCTCCTCACACCCAAATGAACAGGTCCCCTCCTGTAGGGATGTGACTGCAAAGATGGGTAGAGGGTCAGACTCTGTCAGTCATGCTGACATGACGGACAACAGGACGGGGTGTGTATGAGTCTAAGACGGTTCAGCTGTGATCAAACTTGTCCAGGAGTCTACTGCTGGTGTTTACATTTCTTCATTCGCTGTGATACAGAGCAGTGACTGCTCTGTATGCAAAGGGATGGCAGCTGGATACATGATAATGACAACTGAGCCTTTCTTCATCCACACTGACCAATCACAGACCTGGAGTCTACACCTGGTATCTCTATAGTCTATAGCAGAGACTTTGCTTGAGTCCTAGTGGTGGAGGAAACTGTATAAAGATGGTGCACTGTGGAATAGCTACCTCTGTTTTGGTGGTGGTGACAACCTCCTGGTCAGGATCCTGGTCCAGGTTGATAGGCTGGCTCTTCTGCGCACACTGCTGAGACCCTGGACCTCGGTTCAGAAACCTGGTCCTGCCCTGCAGAGAGGGGCCTGGTGGAACATCAGGAGGAGAAGAATTAGCCACAAATTACTGCAGCTAAACACAGTGTCACAGTGTAAAAATGATTTACAAAACAGTAAGTGGTTATTTTTCTCTCCATCAACTAATCGATTAACTGACTGATGGCTGCAGTTCTACTCTCATGTGTACCAGGGGATGATGCAGTGACTGATCCTGACTTATCTGCTCAGATCTCCCTCCATCGGAGTCTATTAAATGTGGCTCATTCACACAGTGCTGACTATAACGTTAGAGGTGTCGGGGAGACGTACCGGCCAGCGAGTCCTTGTTCTGCCGGTTGAGGAGGCGGAACCCGGGGAAGCGGCTGCTGATGGAGCCCTCCGCTCCCTTCATTCTCTCCGCTCGGTACCGGGCGATCTGCAGCTCCAGCAGTTTGATCTTCCTCCGCAGGAACTCGTTCTCCTTCTGGCTCCGGGACATTTCCAGGTGAACCACCGCGTATCCGTCGTCCACAACTTTGCAAATCTCAGCGACGGCCGCGTTAGCCAGCACCTCCATGATGGAGGCGATCTGAGAATGGAAGTCCGACATGGTCACAGCTAGCGTTCAGCACTCGGCCCTCTGGACGGAAGAAACGGACTGCTGTCCTGAAGACGACACTGACGGGGAGGCGAGGGTTGGAGCGCTATCTGAAACGCATCACCAGGCGGCTCTACTTTTCCAAAACAGCGGACAAAAACTTAGAGACAGCCAAGCAGCGGAGTCTTTGTTTGCGCGATGGCTGAACGGAAGGTCTAATGTTCAGTGTTTTCCAGTAGGAGGAGGAGTAGAGGAGCGCTGCGCCCCCTAGTGTTCAGGGGGGGGGGGAACTGCCGCACAGGGCACATCATACAGCAGGTACACTGACTCAGGGAACTCCATGTGGTGACAGATCATGTGTAATATCATGGCATTACGCTTTATATGTCACTGCTTTATGACAATAAACTTGCAGAGGCTCGTGTTGTGTCCAGCTCACATCTGCATGATCCCACACTGATAAGAGGCTGACGGAGATAATGACAAGGTGGAAATGAAGGAACATGTGCTCACACTCCAGTGGCAGAGCAATCTGAAGTTTCCTAAATAATAAAGTCTTCCTCTTGAAACTAAAACACATGATCAGACGTAGTTGGTGGTGCTGTTGAACTGTACTGCCTCATACACCGAGGTGTTACTGTTAGCTTATCCTCCTTTATATAAATGTTAGCAACCTACAGAACTTGTATTTACTCCATCTTCTCCCATCAAATTTCTACCAAATGTGGCATTTGCATCAAACTGTAACCACAAAATGTGTGCGGGGACCCTGCGCTCCACTCCAGCAGGTGGAGGTCTGGATAGCGGAGGAGTTTTGAGATAGCGCGTAAAGTCTCGCGACATTTGTGTACGTACAGCCCTGCGAGTCTCGTACAAGGTCAGCGGCATGTGCGTAAAGTATCCCTGTGGGGCACCGGTGACCCGAGCGGAGCAGTGTGTCAGGACAGCACTTTCTAGAAGCATCGACTGAGCTCTCCTGTTCAGCAGACCGGCGTGTTTCAGAAACATAACCGTGTGACCGTGTTAGAGAGATGGCCAGAGGAAGCCGCAGCCGTCCTTCAGCTCCAGCCAGGTAAACACGTTTCCAGTAACGTCCACTGTCACCGGGCTCAGGCTGTGCTGTAGGAATATTTAGCGAGTCTCGTGTGTCCCGTTCAAAACGTGGGAAGAAGCTGTGAGTCCGTCCACACTGAGGCTAAGAGACATACACGACACTGACGGTGAAACCCGGACAGTTTGTCTATAGTCAGACTAAAAAAAAACTTCTTCACCCTGCTTAGTTTGTGTGCAGACACATTATTGTTGCGTCATGAGTCCGAGCAAGGTCAGTGGGGTACAGCTTTCCTCCAGGCAGGCCACAACACAGCTGCTGGAGGCTGGTAAACCTGCTGTTTATTCTCTGTCCAGCATGTGACACCCAGTTAGTTTACATACATGACATGTCCTAACTGACAGGTTACTGTACTTAGGCTCTGCTTCATGACAGTGGTTGCCTGGACATCTCTGATAATCTTTGGCCAGGTTGTGACTGGCAGACTCAGACTTCTGAAGGTGTTTGGAGGCCGTCCTACCCGCTTGGTTTACACTCAGTCTTAAACCGTCCATGCAGCTTAAGGTTTCAGGCAGTGATGTAATGCTGGTTTGATAACTGATCCGAAGAGGACAAACAGCCTGTGAATCGTTTGGTCCATTAGGACAGTTTGACAGATGATTATTTGTTTAAGGTATTGAACAGCTAACAGCCATCAACCTCAGCTGCTCCACTTCACTGTCTGCTACCTTGTGATGGACACATGGCCTTATTATTTTACCTTTACCTTTATTTCAGCATGTATGAAGATATATGTCATGTTTATAGCTGAAGCTGAAGGGGACAGGAGAGGTGGTGGAAGGCACAAGGGCCTTTGAAGTTTTGTCACTGACTCAGTAGATTACACACTGTCCCTTTAGGCTTCTCTAATATACAGGAAATTGACTTGTTTTTGTTCTGTTTGTAGCCCAGCTCCATCCCATGCTCCGGCACCCGCTCATCCTCCTCCTGCCTCCCTGGCCCCAGCTCCAGCTCAGTCCCAGGGGCCAGGCCTCATGGCCCAGATGGCTACCACAGCTGCGGGGGTGGCGGTAGGCTCGGCTGTGGGACACGTTGTTGGCAGCGCCCTTACAGGAGCGTTCAGTGGCAGCAGCAGCAGCAGCAGCAGTCCAGAGCCAGCAAAGCCTACATACCAGGTAAGAGGAAGGATGTGATCAGACGGAGGATTAGGATGGCTGGAGCACTGAACTGAGCTGGACTTAGACAGTGGTACGATGCACAGAGACAGTGTGGAACAAACTGTGTTACTACACCCTCTGATACATTATTAGTAACACTAGTAACTAGCAATATATGAAGGCAATTTGAATATTGACTGAAATGAACATCCAGAGTGTTGTGTGTGAAGTTGTGGCTGACCTCAATCACTGAACCATCTCTAACTTTCCATCAGCTCAGCTGGTGTGAAATGTGAGATTCTAACTCAGATGTGTGCTGTCTGTGTGTCTTTCCTTGCTGATATCGCCTCAGGAGCCCGCCCGACCTGCTCCAACCCAACCAGGCCCCTGTCACTTTGAGGTCAAACAGTTCCTGGACTGTGCCACCAACCAGTCTGACCTGACTTTGTGTGAGGGCTTCAATGAGGCACTCAAACAGTGCAAGTACTCCCATGGTGAGTCTGTGGTGAATGGATGGGGTCACAGGCTTTTCTGTTCCATGAATGTAGTGACAGCAGTGGCTGGAATAAGTAGTGTCCTTATTGTGCATTGTCCTGCTTAGCAAAAAGCCCCAACTCCCTAATAAACTCTCAACTGTGATTGGTTCTACAGATAAAAAAAACCACATTACAGCCTCAGCAGTCAGCATTTAGATCCTACCACAGCACAGCAACTGAATGATGAATGAACCAGATGATACTGTTAATGTCCTGGTCTGTTGTTAAACACTGTGTTGCACTTTATACAGACCTCTTTAAAGCATTTAATTCTGTTGATCATAATAGTTTACTAAAAAAAATCCTTTTTTTCCTATTGGTAGAAATTTCATATGCCACAGACTTTTCTCTTAATCTGACCATAAAGGTTCTCCAGTTGAAAGTGTTGAGAGTTAAAACCAGATAATATCATTTTAGTATTTATCCTGTTGACCTCTCTTTTTTTCCCCCTGCTTTTCTGTAGGTGTGACGTCGCTGGTGTGAAGGACGGATGTCAGCTGTCATGACCAGCAGATTTCAGTCATGAAACATACTGTTAGACGTGTTGTGGACACCACATAACACGTACATCTGAACGCTGTACCTCAGGCAGTGATGCATGTTGGTCCTGTTTGTTTTGTTGACTGGTGGCTGTGTGAAATGTTTTTGGTAATGGACGGGTGATATACATTTAATAAATAGCTATTATCTATTTGCACACTCTGTCAATATGTGTTGTCTGTGTTTCTGTCATTTTTTTAAACCCTAAACTTAAGCTTTATTTGTCACATCTACAATTATACATAGTACAATGTACAGTGAAACTGTCTGCAACTGTAAGATTGAATAGATCTGGTTTTTTTTTATCACTGAGGTACTACTGAAATACAGATTTGAGGTACTAGTATTTTATTCATTCCTGCCTTACACTTCTACTCCTCCACATTTCAGAGAGAAATATTGTACTTTTCTGACAGTCACTAGTTACTTTAAAGAGTCAGATTTTTACAGACAAAACACGTGAAGAGCTTCTGGAATGTGATGCGCTGTTGTAGATTTAACTACACAAACATAGATCAAATTAGAGCTGACATGATTAGTTGATTAGTTGACAGAAAATGAAAACTATCTAAGTGACCAATTAACTGTTTCAGGCCAAAGTGGCAGAAACATCTGAGGGCTCCAGCTTAAAAAATGAGAATTTGCTGCTTTGTCTCATCTTAAATCACGCTGAACTGAATAATTGTGATGTTTGACTGTTGGCCTGAAGCTGATGGAGTAAAGAATCAGCTGGTTAATCATTAATGAAAATAGTTCTTATGTAAGAACTCCCCTTTCTCTCCACCCAGCCGGCTGAGGCAGACCCCTCACTGAGTCTGGTTCGGTCAGAGGTTTCTTCCTGTTAAAGGGACGTTTTCCTGAACTGAACTGCATTTAAACTGAACTGCAGTACTTAAACACCGTGGTATTACTTAAGGACTTTTGATGTACAGTTTATTTGCCGGTAATGTCTTTGTAATGAATGGAGTGGTCCAGCAGAGGCGCACAGCCTGGTTCTGCAGAGGACAGAGTCCCCCTCTCACTGGTACTTTGCCCGTACCTGCTTCAACGTTCCAGCCACATCCGGCTGCGCTTTCAAAATAAAACCCACAGATGGCGGAAAAGTGGGTTGAATGCGTAGAACTGTATATTAAAAAGTCGAACGCTAACGCACCGCACGTATTTTGAAAGCGTCATCCGGAAGAAGTATGTTCCGCTGCTGTCGTGTTGCTGGTCTTTCGTCCTGGTCTTCTTACAGAGCGGTGAACAGATTCCACTCCAGTCCGGGTTTGAAGATGCCTTTCATCGACCTGCAGAGTAACCTGCCCGCCAGCTCCTTCTCTGAGGACTTTGTGAAGAAGCTGGGCAGCAGCACTGCGGCTGCTCTGGGAAAACCAGAGGACGTGAGTTACATTTCCACCTCTGCGCTGCTGCTCAGGGTCAAGGCTGCTGTGGGTCTAAAGCACAGCTGCTTTACAGGCGTCCTGCCCTGCTGCTGGTGTGCACATGAATATCAGCATGCTGATATGGGGCTCTGCCTGCAGCAGGGGTTAGAGGGTTTATAATGCAGCTATACAATAGTGGCCATAGTGGACCCTTGTGTACTCAGGGATGAGGTAAGCATAACACCAGCTTAATGTTGTCGTGGTGGTTGTCTTTCAGAGGATGAACGTGGTGGTGAACCCCGGGCTGCCCATGCTCATAGCGGGCTCTTGCTCTCCATGTGTGATGCTGTCAGTGTCTGCGATCGGTGCGACTGACTCTGCTGACAAGAACAAGGAGCACAGTGCCAAGATCTTTGAGTTCCTGACCAAAGAGCTTGGTCTGACTGAGGACAGGTGAGCAAAAATACCAAGAACAATAGTTTAAAATGAACTTTGTGTAAATAATTAACCAACTGACCAAACTAAAAGACGTGGTCCACAACCTCATGCTGCTTGACTGTGTACTGTATATAGTTAGAGACAGAAAGTGTCCCTTCCCGTCCTCTTAGTCTTACCAGTCAGGTTCTCCCCTGCTGCCTAAACTGGTATGTAATGCTCTGTCCAGTCTTACGCTGTTATGTGTCTGTGAGGAGGGTCTGAGGAGGTCTTGAGGCTGTCTGTGGGAACCTCAGTGCTGAAACATCGCAGCACATTTTATATTTATAGCTTGGGTTTATCAGTCCAGTTAACAAGAAGACATCACTTTTCAACTCAGGGTTCTTTTTATGATACAAAGACAAGGTACAGTGTGTGACCTTGTCCTGGTATTTGCTGCCATTATCAGTATTTGTTTGCAGTCTGGCAGTAGACAAACAGAAATCAGTTTGGTGCAGAGCAGTCTGAAGGAGTTTTCACACCTGAGCTGTTCAGTTAGTTTAGGCTGGATTGAGACCGCCTGAGAAAGAGGGTCGCTCCAAGCAGTCTCTGGTGCAGCCCTGTGGCAGACCAGCCACAGGGCTATATGACAGCAGATTCTAGCATGAATTTAAAAAGCTGCTTAGATTGATGGACAAAAATGGCTTTTTTTTTTTACAACTACAACAAAAAGCTGGAACTACTTTCTACTGAAGAAATAGTTCCTATGAAAACTGTCCACAGTGCCCCACTCTCCTGACAAATCCCAATTAAACCCCTGACAACATACATTAACATGAAAGACACTACAGACTGACTATCCAAAGGAAACTCTGGTCAGTTATCTCACAGGACGTGATGGATCATAAGTTAAAATAATTCACTGAGCTTTTGTTTGTGTTCTGTGTTTGTTCTGATTGACAGGATTGTTATTCAGTTCCACGCTCTGCAGCCTCATCAGGTCGGAAAGAATGGAACCGTGATTAGCTTCTTGTAAAGGACGTCGTACTCTCTGACACCGCTCACAGACTCACTCCTAAAAGAAGACGACATAGACAGATGAGATTAGTATGAATCACACACTAAAGTAAAGATAGTCACTGAAAATGTCTTTTTCATGTCATATCCAGGTCCACTGTCTGAACCACGTGGAACCACAGATCTGTAAAACAGGGTTCTAAATAGTTTGGTTTGGAGTGATTCCTCTTGTTGAAGACCATAATAGAACCACATGGAAGAAAACAGCTCACTGTTTTTATTTTAATATTAACTTTAATGTCAGAATTGGGACATACATGTAAATCTGTACAGATAAAACTGAAGATATATTTTCAGATATTTTAGACATATGAACATGAAGGACATGAACTGGAATATGTTTGTCTGGGACAATGTGGGACCAATGCTGGATACCAATCACCAAACACACAGCAGACTGTGCAGGTTGCAGGATAGGCAACCTGCACAGTAGCTAACTCCCACACTAAGTAAATACAGTAAGCATAAAAAGAAGCTGAGGTTTCGTAATTCTCATGGTCTCACACAATGCTCTTATGCATTATGTAAGACCAATAACTGCTTCCCAGTAACTGTTAAAACTAGAGTGCTACTTCTTATCAGCAGTGAATATGACTAAGCTGTGTGTGTATAATAAAACAGGGCAGGCTGGTGGCTGACATGGGATTCAAGTCATGGCTTCTGTTCTTTCAAGTAATATAAAGTAATGTATACTAATGTGTACTGGTCTATGGAATATAAATATCATTATAAATTGAGGGTGAGGGTGAGGGTAGTATATCCAGAAAAGAAAAGTGATTCATTAAATCAAAGAACCTTCCGATGGCATTAAAAGTGTTCATATACACGTTGTCCAACTTTCACTCAGTGGTTTTCCTGCTCTTATACTTTATACAACAACAGACAAGAACTCATGGCATGATTGTGCCTTCCACAACACCACAATATTTAAGTTATTCTGACTTTACTAGCAGAACCATATATACTAACCAAAGCCTCGGGCATTATTCACTTCAAGTCTTTGAATTCATTTGCTGAATCCAAATCCAACTACAGCATTACATTAAAATCACATATAAAAGTAAATATTAAAATATAAAATCAGATTAATACAAATCAGAACCAGTGAGGAAAGAATAAAAAACTACAATTCATATCAATCTTATCAGGTTTGACCATCACCGTGACAACTGCAGCAGGTCCACACAGGCTGTGTACTTCCATGGAAAACACCTGGCTGAAACACAAGAATAGTTCATCATACCTTTGATGTTCCTCTTGACTTTATACTCTGTGTTTGAGTGTGCATCTTCCAATAAGGCCCTCACCTTGAGAATTCCTTACAGCTGAGTCCAAAGTTTTTATTGACTTGAATTTCACGCTTGATAAGCTCCACAGTGAGCAGCTGCTGAAGAGAGAGGATGAAGCAAGTTTGAAAACTTCTCTACAACAGGAGCTCTTCTCTTGAGAAGTCATACCAATTTTCATGGTAGATGGATGAAGCCTACCATGAAACATCATCATCTTTTGGTCTCATATAGCTCACAGATGGTCACGTCCTCTCCCTCCAACAGCAACACAACATCATGGAAGATCTTCAGCACACCACTAAGGAAGGACAGTTACACCTGTAGCTCTGTAGGTTGACAGGTTGCCCATCACTATCCTGATCTTTTTGAATAGCTGCCACAGTGACTTTGGGCACTGATCCTCTCCCAGTGATGAGAAAGAGCTCTCGACAGTTGTCCAGCTGAGGTGCAGCCTCTTGACATCTGAAAAGAGGTTTGTAAGAGCACACTGGGACACAGCTGGGTTAAGGACATCCTGTCACTCCTGCAAATACAAATACTTGTAGGTGGCACAGTCCAGCTCAGATGAACAATAAACAGGACCAAGCATACAGTTTCACAGGTGCAATGAGATTAAGGTAAAAAAAAAATGCACATGTAGGAGCAGAGAAAAAATAGATTTAACTAAAAGCAAATAGGTCTGCTGTGCAGAGGCTGAGACATAACATTCTAATATTTTGAATGGTTTCTGTCTAATAACACATGTAGTATTTCTCAAAGGAAGGGAACATCTAATATTCGTCTGGACAGTGTTGGACAGGGAGAGACAGAAATAAAACATCAGAGAGAGAGAGTCAGAGAGATGTGGCTGCGTAGTGGTGATCAGCTCAGCCCTGTGGTGGTTCTGAGCTGATCATTGTTATCACATTGTTATAACTGTGTGCTCTGGAACACACTGTACTTAGGCCTGCTGGGGTTTATGTAACTGAACAGTGTGAAAACATCAGGCTTAATGTATTCCAGATGTTCTGTGGTGGTGTCCCTCCTCTTAGAATTGTAATATGACCTTCTGTGCATACACTGATTATGGACAGTTTGTAATACTATAATAATAATATTCATGCTGAATCCAATATGTCAGAAACTTCAACTTCTTCATGTCTGTTTGTCAGTGTGGGTCTGATCGGCGCACTACTGCTGACAAGTGGTGTGGCTTTAGATTGTGGTTAACTGTGGGATAAACTTATTTCCGAATGCTTTGTCGTAGAGGTGTTAGGGAAAGTGCATATCAAGTGCAGGTGAAGTGTACTGTGTGTTGTTGCACACACAGACTTGGACACACACTTGCGTGGGGTGTGAAAGCACACTGAAGCGCTCAAGATCACTGGTGTGTGTATTGGGACAGACTGTTGGATTGTTACTGTCTGCCACCTGAGCCATCGATAGGCAGCTGACGGACTTTGGAGACACAAGTGTAATACAGGAGACTGACTGCAGGGGTCTTGTACAAACAGTGTTCATGATTTGACATGTACTCACCTTTCCAAGTGAGGGTGAGGGTAGTATATCCAGAAAAGAAAAGTGATTCATTAAATCAAAGAACCTTCCGATGGCATTAAAAGTGTTCATATACACATTGTCCAACTCAGAACCATATATACTAACCAAAGCCTCAGGAATTATTCATTTCAAGTCTTTGAATTCATTTGCCGAATCCAAATACAACTACAGTATTACATTAAAATCACATAGAAAATAAAATATTAAAAGATAAAACCAGATTAATACAAATCAGAACCAGTGAGGAGAGAACAAAAACTACAATTAAAACCATACTGCTTATTTGATTTGACTTTGCTGGGCACAGCTGTAATAACTAGGCACAAACCCCCAGAACAATATATTCACAGAGCCAAAAGAATAATCCGTCAGAACATTTGGATCACATGCATGTGATAGTGTGTGTGGTAAATGGTTAAATCACTCCTCATTTGTACTGTAAAGACGAACAACAGGAACACAGAGAAGTCTGAGTTATAAAGATTTTCAGATGTCAGTGTGTCACCTTCCACCCAGTGGTCTGCCCCACTGAGACTGATCATGGGTTCAACTTCCACACAGATGGAGACACATCAGAGAGTACAGATATGGAGCAAGAGAATTCACTCTCTATTCTCTCCTTTGAGTGTTTACATTACCAGCACCCTCTAGCAGCAATGAGAGGAAACTAGAGAAAATGAAAGGAAGCAGAGGACTTCAGTAACAAGACACTGATATGTGATCCCTGTAAGCAGCGGTGCAAAGTTACAAAGTAAGAGCCATGGTGGAGCCATACCAAAAAATACAAATTAGTTACGATTTGACCAGTTTTACTAGTCTAAAAGACTATGACTGCCTTCAGGCTTTAAAAGCCACTGAAACCTTGTTGGAGTTGTGGTTAATTGCTGCTTTATTGTGGTTGAGGTGCTCAGCATCAGTGTGGAGACACTGTGGTAAAGAAGGACCTCTTACCTGGACCAGACTGGCCAGAGAGCCTGATGCATAACTGATTTATTGATTATTTCTCAAAACAACATACAATGAACCGAGTTGGTCCCAGGGAGTGGTGTTTAACTCAGTGGAGAGGTCGATGAAAAGGTCTGCGTGAGCCGGAGTAGGAGGGACGTGAACTATCTTAGTCAAAAAAAAAAGATCTTCGGTTCCTGAATCCAACTTTATAGCAGAGGCATCAGAAAGCGCAGGAGAGAAGGGACCGTCCGTGCATCGAGGCGCAGTCATGGCGTTGGAGCTGTATTTGGACCTGCTCTCTCAGCCCTGCCGCTCCGTTTATATGTTCGCCAAAAAGAACAACATCCCCTTTGACTTCAAGAAGCTTTCTCTGATGGACGGTGAGTTCACGTTCACACACGGGCCGAGGAAAACTCCTTGCCAGCATCAGAGACGTGGGACAGAAGGGACACTCTGTTTGGAAAAAAGACGGATTGTCTGCTCGTTAACTTTGCCTTCGACTCTGACCTGCAGTCGGTCACTGCAGAAACCGCAGAAACCGACATGGACACAGTCTACAGGTTTACAAAATACAGCTGAAGGC
Organism: Toxotes jaculatrix; assembly: GCF_017976425.1. Classification (NCBI taxonomy): domain Eukaryota; kingdom Metazoa; phylum Chordata; class Actinopteri; family Toxotidae; genus Toxotes; species Toxotes jaculatrix. Next base: position 26,967,048 of record NC_054397.1, on the reverse strand, counting down.
ACGAAATTAAAGGAACAGTCCGTCACTTTTTTACTGAGTCATCAGAAAACGTTCCCTCCAGTGGGGTCAGCTGTGTGGTGCAATCACAAAGCTTATGTTTGGAAGTGAAAGTAAAAATCAGTATCTGTGATTGGCTGAAGATAGGGGAGGTGTAGATTATACTGTTTATAATATTACTCCCCATATCTGAGGGGAACAGCATCATTTAAACACACTCAGGATTCATCCCTATCACATGCAGCCCAGCTTGCGAATAGTCTTAGATAATTCTAGGCTGAAGGTTGATTGCTGCTGCTGACTGACCCAGGTGTGCGTGCTTGTTTTCAGGTGAGCAGTATGGAGAGGAGTTTGGGAAGATCAGCCTGATAAGAAAAGTCCCTGCTCTGCGAGATGGAGACTTCTGCCTGGCTGAGAGGTGACCAGTTAAACCTCATCAGTACTGTGGCCTGTGTAAAGCCGTGTGTCGTGTGTGGTGGTCATTATTGGTGTTTGCCTCTGCAGCATCGCCATCATGTTGTACCTGGCAGAGAAGTTTAAGACTCCAGACTTCTGGTACCCAGCTGATCTCCAGCAGCGCGCTCGCATCAACGAGTACCTGTCGTGGCAGCACATGGCCATCCGTATGCATGGATCCAAGATGTTCTGGCTCCGGGTATGGTCACTTACACCTGTCACAGTCTCTTAATTGTTAAAAGTGGGAGCTTTAACAACACCAGGCCAGTGCTGGTCTAAGTTGGAGCTTCTGAGGGAGGTTTCCTGCTGCTTTCTGTCGTTCTGCTGGTGTTTGCACTTTGATATGTCTTGGCTTGTTTGTCTCCCTTCGCTGCCACTGATTCACATGCAGTGAAAGGAATAAGCTGTTACTGGAAACATGGAGCTCTAAACTGTTTTCAGAGAAGTTTCTGTTGTATCATTTTCTTTTCACACTATATATCACTGAACTGTTACTTCTGCTTTCTGTAAATGACTTTTAAGTCAAGGCCAGTCTACTGTGTACGTGACCACAACGTGACCAGCTGCTCCCTGTTTCTGTTCAATCTTACACAAACAACAGTAATCAGCAGTAACAGGAAGACAGAGAGCTCCAGTACGAGCCATTCTTTGCGTGACCAGTGTTAAAACTTTCTTTTCAGCAGCTAGATCATTTCACATCATTAAAAACAACAGGTTTGGCTTGTGGCTGGTAATTACAGCCCGTGTGAATCTGTGATTTAGGAGCAGTTAGACGAGATTTTATTTGATACCGATTTTGTCTTAACCCATAGGCCTTTGCAGTAAAACTAGTAGAGGGAGAGATCTAGAAAGAAAATTGAGAGAGTGAGGGAGGGAGGGAAACCGCTTCCTGCTGCTACCACTCAGCCTGTTTTCACATGACAAGAAGACCTTTTGTTTTCCTCCCAACACTGTTTTGGGAAAGCGACAAAGATTAAACGCTGCATTTTTAGCAGGACCGCAACAGCCTGACCAGCCCTATAAATCTGAATGTCTGTCACTGAGTGACTAAGTAAAGAAGTTACACCATTGTTCAGTCCCATTGGCTGTTGCTATTTCAAAATGAATTGGAATAAGCTTTCCCTCCGCAGACACACCTCTCTAGGTTTTGACTTAGTCTTGTTTCTGTGTTCCTTGATCGTCTTTCAGGAAAAAAACACTTCTCATCACATGATCTGCTCAGTCTCTGTATCGGTGTTCATTTCCTCCTGAGAACATCGTTTTGTTTAAAGAATAAGCTCATTGACTGAATAGTGTGAGTAATGTGTTATTTAATCTGCACTTCCTGTAGATTCAAATCAGGATCCTTGTGTTTGTGCTGTAGCTTTTGATTCCCAAGATTCTGGGTGTGGAAGTCCCTCAGGATAAGCTGGACGCAGCATTGGAGGACCTGAATGGCTCCCTGAAACTCGTTGAAGAAAAGTTTATCCAGGACAGGCCCTTCATTGCAGGAGATCACATCTCATTGGCCGACCTGGTCGCCATTGTGGAGATCATGCAGGTGAGCATTCAGAATGGGTCAAATTCAGAGGACTGATAAAAAGGCCATGCAAGTTTATGTTACTGCCACAACACTGACATGTCATCGCCTCAAGTTGTTATAGTGAACCCGCAGTTTTAGAGCAACAGGACCATTCATCTGTGTGACTTTGTGAGTGGTGTTTGTTGCCACCTAATGAATCAAAGTCCAATAGTCACTGTCTTTTAGCTCTGTTTTTGGTCTGCACCAAGTCCTGAGGGAAATATCTTGCTCTTTAGCTGATAAATGCTCCACATACAGTGTGTACACGGCTTTATCAGAGTCAGAGATCAAAAAATCAGTAAAAAGAAAAGATTATGAATCTGAGCAGACAACATTCAGTACTTGACACTGGGTCAGTACCACAGAGTACTGAGGTTCAGTTCTCAGACCTGTGGGGAAGGTTACAGTCCTGCCTCTTCCACTCAGTCTAAACTCATCATCAACAGACATACTTACCATCTCAGTGCTTGTTAAGCCTGTAATTTAAATAACAGCTGGAAAAAATGGAGCTGATATGGGTCAGTGGTCAGAGGGGGCAGGATGAAGAGTTGGCTCTGTCCTCATTAACAGTTCTTTTCCTCCCCTCTGTCCCTCTGACAGCCCGTGGGCTCTGGCCTGGATGTGTTTGAGGGGAGACCCAAGCTGAGCGCGTGGCGGGATAGAGTCCAGGCCGCCATTGGAAAGGAGCTGTTCGACGAGGCCCACCAGGCCATCCTGGGAGCCCAGGAGAGCGTGACACTGATGGACGCCAGCAAGATGCAGTTCTTAAAGCCCAAGATCCTCAAGTTATTCATGTGAAGAGGAGAACTCTGGTTCTGTCCAAACTAACTCAGTAAAGTTTCTAACACTTTATTATCCAGCCTGTGATTTACAGTGTAGCTTAGCTGTATGAATCAGGCACCAATAAAATACTTAAATGATAACACGACTATGGGGAACAATGGAGTTACACCTGAGTGTTTTAGAGGAAAGGAGAAATAAATGCTACTCTGAAGTGTTTCTGTAAATACTGGTTACCTGACAATGGTTTTAACAACCTTTTTCTTATGGTGACACTGAAGAGTAAAAAGGGGAAAACAGCTACACATTATGTTGCAGCCCACATACTTTATTCCACTATAGCTACATGTAGTACCTGTAGGAAACAGTCTGTATTTTATTGGCGCCTGATTCATACAGGATACATTATAAAGTGTTAGCAAGTTTCCTTCCAAACTCAGAGCCAGCCCAGACAATACACATATCATCATACTTCTCTGTGGTTCCTTATGTAATGGATAATACACAGTGTGCATTCCCAGCATTTTGTATGAAGACCTCCCACTGTTTTACAGTAAGAGCAGCAGAATGTTCTCCTTCATGACAGCATCGGATGTGCAGGACTGGGACTGGGCCATGGAGACAGACAGACAGACAGACAGAGTTCTGGAGTCAGTCAGTTCAGACTTGGTTATGTAACTCGGAGGAATGTCAGCTGTGAGATAACTGCTCCTTTGAGAGCTGCAGCATTCCTGTGTCCACAAACAGTCATCAGGCTGTTTCCTCAGTGCTTCACGGAGGTCTGATGCAGTTCATCAGCTGTGCTTCATGTGATGAGACATGTTAACGCACCTTCAAGCCTTAATAAACCCTAACTCTGCTCTCTGTGTTTGTCACAGTCATGGTGATTTGTTGTCATTGTGTGGCTCCTGCAGTGAGAGATCATGGGGATAATGTTGTAAAGTGTGTATTGAAAAGGTCTGAGATGCGTTAACAGCTGTGGTGTCACTCTTTGTACTTGCAATCAGCTGGAAACTCAGTGTAGGAGTGACACTTCTGTGCTGGTTTGGGATCAGCAATGGTCAAACTGCTTCGCTTATTTTGTTCACTGGTGGCAAATATATAACTCAAAACAAGAAAAACGGTGCAATGCTGCCACCATGTGGAAAAAGCAAGGTCAGTTCACTACTAATGGGTAAGAATGTAAACGCTGGAAATACCATAGATTTCAACAACAGAAAAAAAAAGTCTGGAGTAAAGTAACAAAGTAAGTCTGGTTCCTTTACACCTGTTCACTATTAGAGCTCTTCTCCTTTCATCCACATCAGTGATGAAACACCACATAAAGAAGATGAGGGGCCGGTGGGACGCTGCTGCAGCAGCAGGGGCACAGTCAGCAGACTGAGCTGTGATAGCGTCAGGGCAAAGTGTTTGCACTGGGATCGATTGTTTCAGAATTTCCCATCTGCTCACAGATTGCCCGTCAGTATTAAAAACAACAGTTCCAGTGTGTGTGTCCAAAGTGTCCAGCCATGCTGTCAGAAGGGGGATTAGCTCAAATGGTAGAGCGCTCGCTTAGCATGCGAGAGGTAGCGGGATCGATGCCCGCATCCTCCAAACTAACGTTTTGTCGAGTGAATCTTGACCAGCTGCATCACCGTGTGGTACAGCAGCATTACTGCAGAGAGTGGTGGAGACCGCTGAGAAGATCACCAGGACTCCTCTCCGCAGAGCATCTATCACCATAGAGTCCACAGGAGAGATGCCTAAGGATCCCATCCACCCTCGGCACGGACTGTTCACACCTCTGTAGTGTTTAGAATTTATATAGTGTTTATTGTTTTGACATTCAGTTACACGTCTCCCTGTACATTTCATTGTACAGGGAGACATGTTTCCTCACTGTGCACATGACTGTAAACACTCTGACTTTGACACTTTGACTTGACTTCTTCCTCAACCTTTACCTTTAATTCAATTCAATTCAATTCAGTTTTATTTATATAGTTCCTTCCACAGTCTCAAAGCTCTTTATGGAGACCCAGAGTCTGACCCCAGAGCAAGCACTTAAGGCGACAGTGGCAAGAAAAAACTCCCTTTTAACAGGAAGAAACTTTGAGCAGAACCTGGCTCAGATGGGGGACCCTCCTGCTGATGGCCGGGCTGGGTGAAGGGAGGAAAAGGAGGAAGATAGGACAGCTGGGAATGGAGGAGAGGAGGAGAAGGACATGCAGCATATAAAACATTATACAAACAGGGTTGGTAGTGGACAATGTTAGAGGGCCAGCATTTAGATTACAGAACAGTTAGTGGATACTGTGTGCTCAGCAGATTACAGTTATGATAGGAAACAGAGCACAGAAGCAAAAAGCTGTCATGATTGGTAATTATTTACATTACAGTCTGCAGAGAATATTAATCCAAAATTTACCTGTAGCAGAGTGGAACATTGTTAGAAATGGATAATTGTAGACAATAAACAGCAGCAGGTGGGTGGAGCCAGGACCATAGACAGAGAACATGCAGCTCCAGAGCCAGAGATACCTGCAGAAAGGTACAGAGAAAGAGAGACCAGAGAGAAACAAGCACAGGACTACGGAAGGGAGAGGACACAGAGTTAATGACATGGAATAAAGGCTAATACATGTGAGAGTGGGTCTGAGGAGAGAAAAAGAGAGAAGAGGTGTGCAGAGGATCATGGGAAGTCTCCCAGCAGCCTAGGCCTATAGCAGCATAACTAAGGGATGGTTTAGTTGCCTGAGCCAGACCTAGAATAAAGACAGAATAATGCAATTTAATTAAACAGTACCACAATCTACAGGCCAGCCTCTCTGAGACAGTTTTACAGAATAAAAAACAAACAAACCAGAATACACTTGTACGGACCCTTCAGACTGTCACTTGAACATCATACCAGTTTTTCTTGGAGCCTCTATACCTCCATGTGGATTTTAATCAGTTTGCTCTATAGCTAACTGTATCATGCAGAGGAAACCTATGTCTGGGTCAGTTTGGTGTGGTTGAATTAAGCTAGAAATCTGGGCTGATGGATGCAGTAACAATGCAGTGAAAGACACTAGAAGGAAATGGGACATCTTAATTCCCACTTCTACAAATGAGCAAAACATTAACCGCTCAACAAGTGAAATATTAGACATTTAATGTTATAAAGACACATTGCCGTGTGGTCATGGGTTTTTCTCCGTTAAACAGCTCCTCCGCTGAACATAGTTCCTCTACGAGGAAATAAGCCATTTAGTTTGAATTGCTGACGCCTTGTGGTAACAACAAGCATGTTTTCATGAGACTCATCCAAAAACAGTTTGAGATTAAGTTTAAACAGAAACATGTCTACACACTGTTTTGTGTAAAAGGTCACATGACAAACAACTGTGTGAAATGTTGATCTCAGACAGAACAAATGACAGCAGCTGTCAAATTAATGGAGTGCCACGCTTTTCTCTCTGAAATTCAAAGGAGTAGAGGAATAAAGAAGCATCAAAATACTGGACTGTACTTAAAAGTACAATACAAGAGTAACCTAAACTGTATTTATGAGAACTTTCCTGTTCATATGTAGAAATTAAAAATTTATTTTAAAACATCCAAAATACAAACTGAGGAAAAGTTACCATCCTCTATCTACCTTCTTAAATCTTCTGTGTCTGATGAGGTGAAAAAAAAAAACCCTGCAGTATTAAACATTAAATGTTGTGGGTTTGCTGCCTGCATGTTTCCATTGTTGGTCTCAGCTGTTTTGTTGCTGCTTCTTGTCTAATTCTCAGTGGATTGTAGATGAATTTAGCCCATAAGGCTGTTTCTGTAAAGAACGTAGAACATTACTGACAGAGACAGAACATTACTGACAGAGACAGAACACCTTGATGAGACCTTGTGTGGCCTAGTAACTTCCACTACTGGAAGCCATGTGCTCTTCTTTATGACCACAACTATTTTACCTTCTTTACCTTTACCATCTGCAGCAATGAAGTGTTATCTCCTCTGTCTTCAGTCAGAGAGGTCAGCACTCTGCTCTGCTCTTCCCAACAGTCCACATCCTTTAACTCATAATCATAGATCTGAATCTCAACCAGGAAACAACATCATATTGTATATTTTATCCACTATCTCTCTCATAATGTTAGTTAATTGCTGCAGTTTTACAAATTATATTTATAACTTATGATTCACTTGATTGATGATTAACTTATGAATACTGCTGAGATGTTATCACATCAATATTTTCACTTTATCAAAGATTTTCTTCTTTTCCTCCAATGTTTCAAAAACCACTGCACCAAACTCCCTTCAAGGATCTTGTCATTTTAAATATGAAACATTTGCCAAAGTTCAAGCTCAGCACAGTCTGTGTTCTGTGAGAAAAGGTGAACTACCAACTGTTTAAAACACCTTTCCATCTTACAGGAATACAACATGAGAACCAGCCAGGAGCCCAGTTTGCTCCTTTCCACTGCAGGAAGAGTAACATTCCCAGCAGCGAGGCCTCAGTGTAGATGCTGGTTCTACTTTACTCACATGAAATTCTTACACAAGAGTCTGTGTGATTGTAAGTGTCTGCAAACTCTTGATGACGGGACAATAAAAGTAATGTTTGTAATAAACAGCAGTCTTTCTTCCTTGACTGATGCAGTGATGTACGTGTTTCTGTTATAATCCACTGCAGACTTACAGGAATGATGAAGAGACTTTCTTTATTCCATTGTGATCCTTCAGATGTGGACACATTTACTCATGGAGGTATTGATGGGAAGGAATGACAGGACCAGAAATGATGACCTTCATTCAAGGCCTCAACATGATGAGGAAATGCTTTGAATCCTTGAAGCTAAACATCAACAGCCTGTTTGCTCTGAGTTGGCAAAGAATGTACAAGAAGAGAAAGACTCCTCAGCACATGAACACATGAACATTCATTCCATGAATGCATGAACCCACTTTCATAAGCAGTAAGTATATTTGCTCAAGTCCGTACTCAGAGACAAAGTCCTGTTATTCAGTCTGTATTTGTCATCATGAAAAGAGCCAACACACACTGAGTATATCTGCTAACAAGTGCACACATTTAACAGACACTAGTTCACACAAGCCCTTCACCTGTCAATCATCCCTATAATACATTCATTTGACTTTTGTTTCCCCCTCACACACACACACACACACACACACACACACACACACCTAAACCTACACACAAACAAACACAGACAAACACACACCTTTCAAGAGTGATACACTTGACACAGGTCAAAGGTCAGTGGTAAAGGTTAGGTGTAAAGATGACATTAGAAGAGAAAGCTGGAAAAGACACACACACAGACACGCACACGCACACACACACACAGCCCAGTTTCTCTTGTTTGAAATCATTAACCTGCTGCGAGATCACAACAAGCAGGGAGTGGTTTGTGGGAAGTGTGTTCATGCTGTCAGGTAACAGATCAGAGATCTGCTTCAGATCTTTATGTGCACGTTTTCCCGCACACACAGAGCTGAGTCACAGACCAACATCAGCACGTTCTGCCGTCCACACGCCCACATCAACCAGACTCAGTGTGGTTCAGGTGTGTATATAAAGAGCAGAGCAGCCTCCTGTTGTCACTGCATCATCAGCTGTTACCTGAACATCATCATCATCATCATCAGCTCACATCTACCTGACAGGTAAGACTCCTGCTGGATTTCTTTTCATTCAGTGGAGCTGATGGTTCTGCTCTCTCTCTGTAGATTGACTGGCACTTTGTTTTTCTCCACACAGAACAATCAGTGGATCATCACCATGAAGACTGTCCTGCTTCTCTCTCTGCTCGTGTGTGCTGCATTTGCAGGTGAGACACACACACACACACACACACACTCTCTCACAGTAACTCCTCCTGTTACTGACAGTGCTGTGTTTCTCTGTGCAGCTCCAGCTGCAGATGAACAGAAGGCTCCAGGTCAGTATTGAAGCTATGAGCTTGAATCCACACAGAGACAGACAGTAAGAGCTGCATGGATCTGACACCAACATTCATGTGATTCATCCACAGAAGCAGCAGTGGAGGCCCCAGAGGAACACGTGGCTGCTGCACCTGGTCAGTGTCCTCTTTAAATCTCACGCAGCAGTTTTCTCTTTGGTTTCATGTCTGATGTAGTGACAGCCAGGGGGCGCCACCAGGGATTTGGGGTCCCATGAAAGGATACTGGGCCCCACCAGCACAGGCCAGGCCTGAAAATATAATACTGTGCAGACATGCATGCTACATTCTGCATATAGTGGAACTGACTATTGATGGTAAACATGTCTGCTGACGTCACCTGGACCTTCCTGTCTTTTTGTAGCTGTGGCTAATTGTAATGTCAGAACCTGTCAACTAAAAAGCAAAGAGGTCGACTACACTACATGTTCTGTGGCTCACACACACACACACACACATATACACACACTTTAATAATGTATATATGTTACTGTTCATTGTGTTGATTGTGTTTCTCTGTGTTTGTGCAGCAGGTGATGTTGAGGAGGCAGCAGCACCTCAATGTAAGAGCCACATCATTGTAATCAATGTCTTCTTTATTTTCACTCATGAAGGTGGTTGTCATGGCAACAAAGTCACAGCAGTCATGTGACATGTGTGCTGAAGTCCAGTTAATACTCTGTCTCCTCTGTCTCTCTGCAGCTCGTTTTAACTTCTGTCCAGACGGCTGGTTCAGCTACAACTCTCGCTGCTTCAAGTTTATCAATACTCCTCTGTCCTGGTACAGTGCTGAGGTACTGATACTCTAACTACTCTGTATTGTTACTGTGAGCAGTCAAACAACCATTGAGCTGAAGTGACACAACAAGTATTTATGTGTACAACCACAAAGATCCCTCTGTGCTTCCTCTGTCCATCAGGAACACTGCAACAGCCTGGGGGCCAACCTGGCCTCAGTCAGCAACCCCAGAGAGTACAGCTTCCTCCAGCAGATGACTCAGACAGCCGGTCAGAGCATCGCATGGCTGGGAGGCTTCAACCTGCAGGTCTGCATTTATCAAGACATATTAACTCAGTCAGTCCAGATCAAACCCAGGACCTGGTCCAAAGGGGGTCTGGAGTTGTACAAGATGGATATGAGAGCAAATGAAGAGACTAAGACATCACTTCTTTACACTCCTGCTCTTTGTCTCTCAGGGCCGGTGGATGTGGATTGACCGTGAAGGTTTCTACTACACCAACTGGTACTCCCCATCCTCCACCAGCAGCTACCCCTGCATGTACTTACGCTCCACCAGTAAGTCACGTCCTCGTCCTCACACTGATTTACTCAGGTTTCTGTGGAAAAAGGTCACTACCTGCTGTTGTAGTGGACACTATGGTGGATCATTTGTCAAGTGAAAAACAAAAGCATATTTGGTGTTAACGTTGTTCTTCTCTGTGTTTTTAATCAATCTTCAGATGGTTGGGGTAACACCCAGTGCGGCTCTGGTTATCGCTTCATCTGCTCCAAGAGCCCATTCAACTGTTAACATACATGCTAAACACCTGGAGCCTTGGGATGGATCAGCTGGGAGGTTTTTCCTGTTTCAAACCAACTTATGAACTTTGTTGTGTGTCTCACTGAATGACTGTTGTCCATTGTGTATTCTGATAAAGTGCTCAGTAACTGTTGTGTCAAAGCATTTGTGTTTGTGATTGTGGACGTTCGCTTCTTTTCTCTAATAAAGACGTTCAAGAACGGGACAGTGTGTGATCGTCCTTTAAGAGATCTGTTGAACAGTTATGGTTCATGTCCAGCTGCAGTCTGAAGATGATCAGAGTCACTGAAGCTCAGAGTCAGAAAGTCAACCTATGTGCTCACCAGAGTAGCTGTTCTGCCTTAATCCCTCTGCTGGTCTGGAGGTGGTATACACAGCCATGTGAGTCTGAATCAGGACTCACCAGAGGAGCTGTGGGCAGTAGGAACCATGAGTTCACCAACAAGGACATGATCCCTGGCTGGCTTCCCACCAACCAACACTTCAGATGTTGTTTGACTGAGTGTCCAGCCAAGCTGGAGGTTCTGCTGCTGTGGGCAGTAGGAACCATGAGTGCACCAACAAGGACATGATCCCTGGCTGGCTTCCCACCAACCAACACTTCAGATGTTGTTTGACTGAGTGTCCAGCCAAGCTGGAGGTTCTGCTGCTGTGGACAGAATAAACATCTCTGCAGCAGCTTTCCCTTCATGGTTCATGTGCTGTGGTGACTTCTGGTGACAACAAGTGTTTTCATGAGACACATCCAAAAACACTGTTTGAGATTAAGTGTATGGATTGAATCATTTAAACAGAGACATGGTTTGTGTAAAAGGTCACATGACAAAAAGGTCTAAGGCCACAGCTTTAATCATTAACAGTGGGTTTTATTTTATTGTATAAGCTCATTATTTCATCCATTGTGTAAAATGTTGATCTGAAAAGTAACTAATAACTACAGCTGTCAAATATATGTAGTGCAGTAAAAGGTAAAACTGAAGTATTAAATGTTAATCTGAAATCATCTGAAAGGAGGCACAGTCAGACGTCCAGGCTTTGAACCAGTATGGTACGTCTCACAAATGTACGAAAGAGGACCGAGACCAACCAGCGTGACCAATTGTAACATTAATGTAGGGAGTTTTTTCTTGCCACTGTCGCCTTAAGTGCTTGCTCTGGGGTCAGGCTCTGGGTCTCTGTAAAGCGCTTTGAGAGGATTTTGATTGTTGAAGGCGCTTTATAAATAAAATTGAATTGAAAAAGTTACCATCCTTCATCGACCTTCTTAAAGCTTCTGTGTCTGATGAGGTGAAAAAAAAACAACCCTGCAGTATTAAACATTAAATGTTGTGGGTTTGCTGCCTACATGTTTTCATTGTTGGTCTCAAATGTTTTGCTGCTGCTTCTTGTCTAATTCTCAGTAGACTGTAGATGAATTTAGTCTGTAAGGCTGTTTCTGTCAAGAACGTAGAACATTACTGACAGAGACAGAACACCTTGATGAGACCTTGTAGTCACTGGAGCCCTGATACTGTAGAGCTTCTCTTGTTCATACCACCTCCTCAGAACTCCTCAGTGAAGCCACTGAATGGTAGCTGCAAGATGTCACTGGTCCCATACAGTGCTGCACTGCACTGCACTGTGTAGAAGGCCCAGCCACTGATCTTCCTTTCAAGGGACTCAACTGTAATCAATGGGACTGCATAAACCAGCAGAGGCCTCTCAGACTTCTCTGATGAGCTGTGTGACTACACTGATGCTCCAAACAGCCGAAGACTCGGGAATTCCACCTCCTACACAGAGGGATCAGTGTAGCTGTTCTTGAGGAGAAACTCAGTCAGTCCTCAGGAAATGATGCTGAGAAACACCTTCCCTTCAATGCTTAGCAGTGAAATTATGCTAAACTGGTTGATGTTCTTGGAGTTTTCTGCTTTTGGATTCAAAAACGTCACTGTAGCTATACTCCACTCTCCTCCTCCTGCACATAACCTTCAAGATCTTCCATAGGTGTTGGAAGAGCTCTGGGCAGCCCTTATAGATGAGGCAGGGTACTCCACTGGGACCTGGAATGGAGGCTGAGTGTAGCGCCTTGGAGACCTCTTCAACCCCTATCAAACCTGGCTCCCTCTGGTTGAACTCTGTTGTTGAGGGGCTGGACTGATGAGGGCTTTGTTGGGTTCAAGCTTCTGTTTCCTTGTTGGATCACTCAGGACATCATGGAGGAAGTGGTTGACTTCTTCTGTTGAGAACATGAGACAGCCAAGGCGCTTGCCTCCAAGTAGAGCTTTAATATCAAACAAACACACTGTCATAATCAAATAAAGGCAAAATGACAAGGACCTCAATAATAAGAAAAAACAAAACCTGGCTCAGTTCACAGTTATATCACAGTAAGAATTATGTGTCACCCTATTCAGTAGGTAGGTTAAAGTTTTTACGCAGTTTATGGGTGTCCTAATGAGAAAACTGATTAATATCCCCTATAAAACTCCCAGAATGCACTGCAAAAAGCAACCATCAAGGCCTAACCACAATGTCAGTTCAGTCTGACTGAGCCTACTGCACTGAGCACTGAAGCCTTCACATCACCATATGTGAAGCACGTTTCAGTTTGATTCTTCTTTTATCATTATAGACTTTTATCATGATTTCATAATTAGTCTCCAAACATGGTAAAAGTACAAAGGATTTCCTTAAAGACACAGCTTGTTTACATTCTTGCCTGGAGTCTGTTGAGAAACAGGATCATAGTGAATGATATCATGGTTCAGAGATACAGAATCAGCACAGTGTCAATAACATGACGACTGTAAATGTGATCAGAACGTTTGTGAGTGTTTTAGATCTTGTGCAGGGAAAATGAGCCGGTGATTTGCTTTTCTTACTTTCTGTCATCGTGAATCTGCTCCTACACAGAGGCCAGTATTCAGCCTATCCCACGTCAGAGTTTGAACATGAAATGATGGTGAAATGTTTTACTGGAAGCCATGTGCTCTTCTTTATGACCACAACTATTTTACCTTTTCTTTTCATCTGCAGCAATGAAGTGTTATCTCCTCTGTCTTCAGTCAGAGAGGTCAGCACTCTGCTCTGCTCTTCCCAACAGTCCACATCCTTTAACTCATAATCATAGATCTGAATCTCAACCAGGAAACAACATCATATTGTATATTTTATCCACTATCTCTCTCATAATGTTAGTTAATTGCTGCAGTTTTACAAATTATATTTATAACTTATGATTCACTTGATTGATGATTAACTTATGAATACTGCTGAGATGTTACCACATCAACATTTTCACTTTATCAAAGATTTTCTTCTTTTCCTCCAATGTTTCAAAAACCACTGCACCAAACTCCCTTCAAGGATCTTGTCATTTTAAATATGAAACATTTGCCAAAGTTCAAGCTCAGCACAGTCTGTGTTCTGTGAGAAAAGATGAACTACCAACTGTTTAAAACACCTTTCCATCTTACAGGAATACAACATGAGAACCAGCCAGGAGCCCAGTTTGCTCCTTTCCACTGCAGGAAGAGTAACATTCCCAGCAGCGAGGCCTCAGTGTAGATGCTGGTTCTACTTTACTCACATGAAATTCTTACACAAGAGTCTGTGTGATTGTAAGTGTCTGTAAACTCTTGATGACGGGACAATAAAAGTAATGTTTGTAATAAACAGCAGTCTTTCTTCCTTGACTGATGCAGTGATGTACGTGTTTCTGTTATAATCCACTGCAGACTTACAGGAATGATGAAGAGACTTTCTTTATTCCATTGTGATCCTTCAGATGTGGACACATTTACTCATGGAGGTATTGATGGGAAGGAATGACAGGACCAGAAATGATGACCTTCATTCAAGGCCTCAACATGATGAGGAAATGCTTTGAATCCTTGAAGCTAAACATCAACAGCCTGTTTGCTCTGAGTTGGCAAAGAATGTACAAGAAGAGAAAGACTCCTCAGCACATGAACACATGAACATTCATTCCATGAATGCATGAACCCACTTTCATAAGCAGTAAGTATATTTGCTCAAGTCCGTACTCAGAGACAAAGTCCTGTTATTCAGTCTGTATTTGTCATCATGAAAAGAGCCAACACACACTGAGTATATCTGCTAACAAGTGCACACATTTAACAGACACTAGTTCACACAAGCCCTTCACCTGTCAATCATCCCTATAATACATTCATTTGACTTTTGTTTCCCCCTCACACACACACACACACACACACACACACACACACACCTAAACCTACACACAAACAAGCACAGACAAACACACACCTTTCAAGAGTGATACACTTGACACAGGTCAAAGGTCAGTGGTAAAGGTTAGGTGTAAAGATGACATTAGAAGAGAAAGCTGGAAAAGACACACACACAGACACGCACACGCACACACACACACAGCCCAGTTTCTCTTGTTTGAAATCATTAACCTGCTGCGAGATCACAACAAGCAGGGAGTGGTTTGTGGGAAGTGTGTTCATGCTGTCAGGTAACAGATCAGAGATCTGCTTCAGATCTTTATGTGCATGTTTTCCCGCACACACAGAGCTGAGTCACAGACCAACATCAGCACGTTCTGCCGTCCACACGCCCACATCAACCAGACTCAGTGTGGTTCAGGTGTGTATATAAAGAGCAGAGCAGCCTCCTGTTGTCACTGCATCATCAGCTGTTACCTGAACATCATCATCATCATCATCAGCTCACATCTACCTGACAGGTAAGACTCCTGCTGGATTTCTTTTCATTCAGTGGAGCTGATGGTTCTGCTCTCTCTCTGTAGATTGACTGGCACTTTGTTTTTCTCCTCACAGAACAATCAGTGCATCATCACCATGAAGACTGTCCTGCTTCTCTCTCTGCTCGTCTGTGCTGCATTTGCAGGTGAGACACACACACACACACACACACACACACACACACACACACACACACACACACACACACACACACAGTAACTCCTCCTGTTACTGACAGTACTGTGTTTCTCTGTGCAGCTCCAGCTGCAGATGAACAGAAGGCTCCAGGTCAGTATTGAAGCTATGAGCTTGAATCCACACAGAGACAGACAGTAAGAGCTGCATGGATCTGACACCAACATTCATGTGATTCATCCACAGAAGCAGCAGCGGAGGCCCCGGAGGAACACGTGGCTGCTGCACCTGGTCAGTGTCCTCTTTAAATCTCACGCAGCAGTTTTCTCTTTGGTTTCATGTCTGATGTAGTGACAGCCAGGGGGCGCCGCCAGGGATTTGGGGTCCCATGAAAAGATACTAGGCCCCACCAGCACAGGCCAGGCCTGAAAATATAATACTGTGCAGACATGCATGCTACATTCTGCATATAGTGGAACTGACTATTGATGGTAAACATGTCTGCTGACGTCACCTGGACCTTCTTGTCTTTTTGTAGCTGTGACTAATTGTAATGTCAGAACCTGTCAACTAAAAAGCAAAGAGGTCGACTACACTACATGTTCTGTGGCTCACACACACACACACACACATATACACACACTTTAATAATGTATATATGTTACTGTTCATTGTGTTGATTCTGTTTCTCTGTATTTGTGCAGCAGGTGATGTTGAGGAGGCAGCAGCACCTCAATGTAAGAGCCACATCATTGTAATCAATGTCTTCTTTATTTTCACTCATGAAGGTGGTTGTCATGGCAACAAAGTCACAGCAGTCATGTGACATGTGTGCTGAAGTCCAGTTAATACTCTGTCTCCTCTGTCTCTCTGCAGCTCGTTTTAACTTCTGTCCAGACGGCTGGTTCAGCTACAACTCTCGCTGCTTCAAGTTTATCAATACTCCTCTGTCCTGGTACAGTGCTGAGGTACTGATACTCTAACTACTCTGTATTGTTACTGTGAGCAGTCAAACAACCATTGAGCTGAAGTGACACAACAAGTATTTATGTGTACAACCACAAAGATCCCTCTGTGCTTCCTCTGTCGATCAGGAACACTGCAACAACCTGGGGGCCAACCTGGCCTCAGTCAGCAACCCCAGAGAGTACAGCTTCCTCCAGCAGATGACTCAGACAGCCGGTCAGAGCATCGCATGGCTGGGAGGCTTCAACCTGCAGGTCTGCATTTATCAAGACATATCAGCTCAGTCAGTCCAGATCAAACCCAGGACCTGGTCCAAAGGGGGTCTGGAGTTGTATAAGATGGATATGAGAGCAAATGAAGAGACTAAGACATCACTTCTTTACACTCCTGCTCTTTGTCTCTCAGGGCCGGTGGATGTGGATTGACCGTGAAGGTTTCTACTACACCAACTGGTACTCCCCATCCTCCACCAGCAGCTACCCCTGCATGTACTTACGCTCCACCAGTAAGTCACGTCCTCGTCCTCACACTGATTTACTCAGGTTTCTGTGGAAAAAGGTCACTACCTGCTGTTGTAGTGGACACTATGGTGGATCATTTGTGAAGTGAAAAACAAAAGCATATTCGGTGTTAATCTTGTTCTTCTGTCTGTTTTTAATCAAACTTCAGATGGTTGGGGTAACACCCAGTGTGGCTCTGGTTATCGCTTCATCTGCTCCAAGAGCCCATTCAACTGTTAACATACATGCTAAACACCTGGAGCCTTGGGATGGATCAGCTGGGAGGTTTTTCCTGTTTCAAGGCAACTTATGAACTTTGTTGTGTGTCTCACTGAATGACTGTTGTCCATTGTGTATTCTGATAAAGTGCTCAGTAACTGTTGTGTCAAAGCATTTGTGTTTGTGATTGTGGACGTTCGCTTCTTTTCTCTAATAAAGACGTTCAAGAACGGGACAGTGTGTGATCGTCCTTTAAGAGATCTGTTGAACAGTTATGGTTCATGTCCAGCTGCAGTCTGAAGATGATCAGAGTCACTGAAGCTCAGAGTCAGAAAGTCAACCTATGTGCTCACCAGAGTAGCTGTTCTGCCTTAATCCCTCTGCTGGTCTGGAGGTGGTATACACAGCCATGTGAGTCTGAATCAGGACTCACCAGAGGAGCTGTGGGCAGTAGGAACCATGAGTGCACCAACAAGGACATGATCCCTGGCTGGCTTCCCACCAACCAACACTTCAGATGTTGTTTGACTGAGTGTCCAGCCAAGCTGGAGGTTCTGCTGCTGTGGACAGAATAAACATCTCTGCAGCAGCTTTCCCTTCATGGTTCATGTGCTGTGGTGACTTCTGGTGACAACAAGTGTTTTCATGAGATACATCCAAAAACACTGTTTGAGATTAAGTTTATAGCATGAATCACTTAAACAGAGAAATGACTAAACATTGGTTTGTGTTAAAGGTCACAAGACAAACAGGTCTGATGCCACAGCTTTAATCATCAAGATTGGGTTTTATTTTATTTTAGAAGTTTATTATATCATGCAATGTGTAATTTGTTGATCTGAAAAGTAACTAAGATCTACAGCTGTCAAATACATTTAGAGCACTGAAAAATAAACACATCTCTGAGGTGTGGAGGAGTCGAAGTACAAAGCAGCACCAAAGCACTGTACTGTACATAAGTACAAAACTATAATAAAACTATTTAGTTGCTTTCCACCACTGCTGAAGGTAGTTCATCTATTACAAATGTTTATCTTCGCCCTCGGTGAAACACACTGTTTGTATATGGAACAAAGTGGTTTTATTGGTAAAGTTGCTCAATATGAAGCTGAACTCAACCAGATGAGCATCCCCAAACTTAGACTGTCACCAAGCTGAATCTGCTCAATACTACTGATGCATTTTCTACTAAATAAGGCTCCTAAAATGTTACCAGGCATGATGTTTCAGTTTCTTCAAGAAACACTGCACCATACTTCACATAAACCAACACTATATTTTTGAGAACATTACCGGTAATTTGTTAAGGTCTGAATTTATTTTTAAATAAAAAGGTGATGATCATGCCTGGTCGGAGTGACTTTGTCGCAATGTGCTGTGGAAACTTCAGCTGCTTCCCTAGATCAACCTGCAGGTTTCAGTCAGAGGTGGAGTAGAAGAGGCCAGAGGTGTGGACTCGAGTCAGACTCGAGTCATGAATTTCATGACTTTAGACTCGACTTGACAAAATGTAAAGAGACTTGCAACTCGACTTGGACTTTAACATCAGTGACTTGTGACTTCACTTGGACTTGAGCCTTTTGACTCGACAAGACTTGCTACTTTCCTCAAAAACCCAAAGATTAAAAAGGATGTTATTAAGGAACGCTTTGTATCTTTCTTTGTATGTGTGCGTCTGTGTGTGTATGTGCTGTTGGCACAACATCCAATCAAATTAGATCAACGTTGTTTTGATCCGACCGCATCCATCCAATCAAACTGCAGGACAACCAATGAAGACGGACTGTCAAACAGCGCGCTAGCTGGAAAAAATGATACCAAAGATAGTTTCGTTCGGGTATAAAAGCTACGAGGTGGTCAATAAAAAACGAATTGCAATATGCAAAACATGTGGCTCGAAGATTACAGATGGAGACGCAACAACTTCGAACTTCGTTCGACATCTGAAGTTGCACAAAGAAAGGTAAGTTCTGAATGAAAGCTTACATTTATTGGCTAAGTAGCTAATTTTTCTTTGCTGTGTAGCTAAATCATTGCAAACACGGTAATTTGTTGCGTCTACTGCGAGTTCACTCCCTTATTCATACCTTTGTTAAGTATTTTTTACCAGGGCTATGGTTGAGGTACTTATACATAACATTAGTCAAGGTATCACACAGTAGACGGCGGTTAGGACGAGTTAGGACTCGAAAGGACTTGAAACTCAAAGTGTAGGACTCGGGACTTGCCTGTCTTGACTTGGGACTTGACTCGGGACTTGAGGGCCAAGACTTGAGACTTACTTGGGACTTACAAAACAATGACTTGGTCCCACCTCTGGAAGAGGCCTGTAGCTGTTTTCGGTTGTGGGTGGGGTTTCTGTCCAGCACTGACAAAGGTGATTTGCTTCTTTGGGGCATGGTGGTGTTTGCTGGTGCTTATGGTTGTGGCTATGGTCTCAACAACCACCTTGAAAAAAGGTAATCCTGCATTGCAGTGTACTTTCCCACCTTGTCCACACACCCTTCTGCCCCACAGCCCTGCTCACTCCCCCTTCCTCCACGCCTGCTCTGACCTCTTCCTGGGCCTCCTTGCCCTGGGCCCTGCCGACCTGCCAGGTCAGACCTGGACCTTTGTGAAGTACCACAGGTCTGCTTTGCCTGATGCCATGGCACCCAGCAGTACCTTTTATCTTAGCTGTGACTCTGCCACCTGCACTGCTTTTTCTGCCCTTCATTTCCTGCCTTTTCTCATCTCGATGCCAGCTGATGACACCTTGTAGTCCTTGGAGTCTCTGACTGTAGGGCTTTTCTTGTTCATGCCACCTTGAACACCTCTGTGAGGCCACTGAATGGTAGCTGCAAGGTTATTACTGGTCCTATACAGTGCTGCACTGGTGAGGCTCTGTGGAAGGTTCCGGAAAATGAGCCAGTGATTTGCTTCTCTTACTTTCTGTCATCGTGAATCTGCTCCTGCACAGAGGCCAGTATTCAGCCTATCATATGTCAGAGTTAGAAAATAAAATGATGGTGAAATGTTTAACTGGAAGCCATGTGCTCTTTACTATTCCTCTGCAGCAATGACCTGTTATCTGCTCTGTCTTCAGTCAGAGAGATCAGCACTCTGCCCTGCTCTTCCCAACAGTCCACATCCTTTAACTCATAATCATAGATCTGAATCTCAACCAGGAAACAACATCATATTGTATGTTTTATCCCACTATCTCGCTCATAATGTTAGTTAATTGCTACAGTTTTACAAATTATATTTATAACTCATCATTCACCTGATTGATGATTAACTTATGAATACTGCACAGATGTTATCACATCAACATTTTCACTTTATCAAAGATTTTCTTCTACGACTAACTACCAGTTGGCTCCTTTCCACTGCAGGAAGAGTAACATTCCCAGCAGCGAGGCCTCAGTGTAGATGCTGGCTCTACTTTACTCACATGAAATTCTTACACAAGAGTCTGTGTGATTGTAAGTGTTTGTAAACTCTTGATGATGGGACAATAAAAGTAATGTTTGTAATAAATAGCAGTCTTTTTTCCTTGACTTGAATCCACTGGAGACTTACAGGAACAATAAACAGACTTTAGACTTTCTTTAATTTGTAATCCTTCAGATGTGGACATATTTACACATGGAAGTATTGATGGGAAGGAACGACAGGACCAGAAATGATGACCTTCATTCAAGGCCTCAACATGATGAGGAAATGCTTTGAATCCTTGAAGCTAAACATCAACAGCCTGTTTGCTCTGAGTTGGCAAAGAATGTACAAGAAGAGAAAGACTCCTCAGCACATGAACACATGAACATTCATTCCATGAATGCATGAACCCACTTTTATAAGCAGTAAGTATATTTGCTCAAGTCCGTACTCAGAGACAAAGTCCTGTTATTCAGTCTATTTGTCATCATGAAAAGAGCCAACACACACTGAGTATATCTGCTAACAAGTGCACACATTTAACAGACACTAGTTCACACAAGCCCTTCACCTGTCAATCATCCCTATAATACATTCATTTGACTTTTGTTTCCCCCTCACACACACATACACACACTCACACACACACACACACACACAGACACACACACACACACACACACACACAGCCCAGTTTCTCTTGTTTGAAATCATTAACCTGCTGCGAGATCACAACAAGCAGGGAGTGGTTTGTGGGAAGTGTGTTCATGCTGTCAGGTAACAGATCAGAGATCTGCTTCAGATCTTTATGTGCACGTTTTCCCGCACACACAGAGCTGAGTCACAGACCAACATCAGCACGTTCTGCCGTCCACACGCCCACATCAACCAGACTCAGTGTGGTTCAGGTGTGTATATAAAGAGCAGAGCAGCCTCCTGTTGTCACTGCATCATCAGCTGTTACCTGAACATCATCATCATCATCATCAGCTCACATCTACCTGACAGGTAAGACTCCTGCTGGATTTCTTTTCATTCAGTGGAGCTGATGGTTGTGCTCTCTCTCTGTAGATTGACTGGCACTTTGTTTTTCTCCACACAGAACAATCAGTGCATCATCACCATGAAGACTGTCCTGCTTCTCTCTCTGCTCGTGTGTGCTGCATTTGCAGGTGAGACACACACACACACACACACACACACACACACACACTCTCTCACAGTAACTCCTCCTGTTACTGACAGTACTGTGTTTCTCTGTGCAGCTCCAGCTGCAGATGAACAGAAGGCTCCAGGTCAGTATTGAAGCTATGAGCTTGAATCCACACAGAGACAGACAGTAAGAGCTGCATGGATCTGATCTGACACCAACATTCATGTGATTCATCCACAGAAGCAGCAGTGGAGGCCCCGGAGGAACACGTGGCTGCTGCACCTGGTCAGTGTCCTCTTTAAATCTCACGCAGCAGTTTTCTCTTTGGTTTCATATCTGATGTAGTGACAGCATAGACTGTATAAGACATGGACGTAGCACCCGTGACGTCACCCATTGGTTTCGGGGAGTCGGTTTTGTGACCAAACCATGGGCATTTGAGCTGCGCCATCTTGCATTTTAGTGGAAGTGTACTTTCCATATTTGGCGAAGAGGCGGTTACTCTGTGGGTCAGCAGGGGTCAGCCGGCCAAGAACCCGACCACTTAGCTCGGAGCAACTGAGCTAGCCTAAGGCTAATCAGCTAGGCTAACAAGCTAAGCGGCAGCTACACGTCAACATTGGCAAACAAACACAGACACTGCAGCCCCTATCAAACGCTGGAGGTAGCCAGAGGCCTTTGGATGTAGCCGCCTAGCCCAGCCGATGCTTTAGCAAAGAGCTAACTACCAGTGCCTGTCTATGGAGCTGTCACTCAACGTAACCACACCCTAATTTATGTAAGAATTTTGAGCCTAACACTAAAACGGTTGTGGTACAAAAAAAATTCACCCCCCTCACAGTGTTCACGGAAGTGGAAACTATCAGTAGAGACCAAAAACAAAAAATGTACCACGCTGTAAATATGTTTTCTTAGGCTGTAAAGTTGGCTATTTTAACATGGGGGTCAATGGAGAATTGCTCACTTCTGGAGCCAGACCCCAGCGGCAGCCGAGGAACTGCAGCTTTTTGAACGTGGAAGTTATCCTTCCTGCTGAAACCTACAACTGCCCCCTTGAGTGACAGCCAGGGGGCGCCACCAGGGATTTGGGGTCCCATGAAAAGACACTGGGCCCCACCAGCACAGGCCAGGCCTGAAAATATAATACTGTGCAAACATGCATGCTACATTCTGCATATAGTGGAACTGACTATTGATGGTAAACACCTGGACCTTCTTGTCTTTTAGTAGCTGTGACTAATTGTAATGTCAGACCCTGTCAACTAAAAAGCAAAGAGGTCGACTACACTACATGTTCTGTGGCTCACACACACACACATACATATACACACACTTTAATAATGTATATATGATGTTCATTGTGTTGATTGTGTTTCTCTGTGTTTGTGCAGCACATGATGTTGAGGAGGCAGCAGCACCTCAATGTAAGAGTCACATCATTATAATCAATATTTTCTTTATGTTCACTCATGAAGGTGGTGGTCATGGTAACAAATTACAAAGACACAGCAGTCATGTGACGTGTGAGGCTGTTCAACCCAACCTGCCTAGTTTAGACAGCACTGCTACCTGTTGAGTAGACTGGATCAGATACATCATTCAGCATATTTCAGCTGAAGTCCAGTTAATACTCTGTCTCCTCTGTCTCTCTGCAGCTCGTTTTAACTTCTGTCCAGACGGCTGGTTCAGCTACAACTCTCGCTGCTTCAAGTTTATCAATACTGCCCTGTCCTGGTACAGTGCTGAGGTACTGATACTCTAACTACTCTGTATTGTTACTGTGAGCAGTCATACAACCATTGAGCTGAAGTGACGCAACAAGTATTTATGTGTACAACCACAAAGATCCCTCTGTGCTTCCTCTGTCCATCAGGAACACTGCAACAGCCTGGGGGCCAACCTGGCCTCAGTCAGCAACCCCAGAGAGTACAGCTTCCTCCAGCAGATGACTCAGACAGCCGGTCAGAGCATCGCATGGCTGGGAGGCTTCAACCTGCAGGTCTGCATTTATCAAGACATATCAGCTCAGTCAGTCCAGATCAAACCCAGGACCTGGTCCAAAGGGGGTCTGGAGTTGTACAAGATGGATATGAGAGCAAATGAAGAGACTAAGATATCACTTCTTTACACTCCTGCTCTTTGTCTCTCAGGGCCGGTGGATGTGGATTGACCGTGAAGGTTTCTACTACACCAACTGGTACTCCCAATCCTCCCCCAGCAGCTACCCCTGCATGTACTTACGCTCCACCAGTAAGTCAAGTCCTCGTCCTCACACTGATTTACTCAGGTTTCTGTGGAAAAAGGTCACTACCTGCTGTCGTAGTGGACACTATGGTGGATCATTTGTCAAGTGAAGAAGAAAAACAAAAGCATATTCGGTGTTAATCTTGTTCTTCTGTCTGGTTTTAATCAAACTTCAGATGGTTGGGGTAACACCCAGTGTGGCTCTGGTTATCGCTTCATCTGCTCCAAGAGCCCATTCAGCTGTTAACATACATGCTAAACACCTGGAGCCTTGGGATGGATCAGCTGGGAGGTTTTTCCTGTTTCAAGGCAACTTATGAACTTTGTTGTGTGTCTCACTGAATGACTGTTGTCCATTGTGTATTCTGATAAAGTGCAAAGCATTTGTGTTTGTGTTTGTGGACGTTCGCTTCTTTTCTCTAATAAAGACGTTCAAGAACGGGACAGTGTGTGATCGTCCTTTAAGACATCTGTTGAACAGTTATGGTTCATGTCCAGCTGCAGTCTGAAGATGATCAGAGTCACTGAAGCTCAGAGTCAGAAAGTCAGAAAGTCAACCTATGTGCTCACCAGCCTTGTATCAAAGCTGTTCAGATAACGCCCTGTAAATATATCAGAACTAACACTGTGACCCATGGCTTTGGTGCTGTAAGCAGTTTGGTAAATCACAGAAAAGAACAACTTTTCTTCAGTAAGTTATAAAGAGCAACTGGCTGCAGAACAAAGACATTCTCAAACTTACAAGTGGAAAAAGGAGTTTGAAGCTTTCCTTCCACAGTAAGGTAAATAAGATTCTAGTCCACCTCTGTGGGACATTTTTTTGCCAGAGTTCTTCTTCATGTCTCAAAATGTGGCTTTGCCAGTTTCTCTGCACTTCTGTTCTTGTTTCTGTCTGGAGGTGGTGTACATAGCTATGTTAGTCTGAATCAGGACTCACCAGAGGGTTTTATTTTATTTTAGAAGTTTATTATATCGTCCAATGTGTAATATGATGATCTGAAAAGTAACTAAGCACTGAAAAATAAACACGTCTCTGAGGTGTGGAGGAGTCGAAGTACAAAGCAGCATCAAAGTATTGTACCGTACTTAAGTACAAAACTATAATAAAACTACCACCATTGCTGAAGGTTTATCATCTATTATAAATGTTTATCTTCAGCCTCAGTAAAACAAACTGTATATGGAACAAACTGGTTGTATTGGTAAAGTTGAGTTTACAGCAGTGCACAGGGGTTAGCATGGGCACCCTCACAGGTCTGTGGCTATGCAGCTCCATACACAACAAACTGCAATGCACTGTGTTTTCTGACACCTTTCTATCAGAACCAGTTTTTGTTTTAACTTCTTCAGCAATTTGAGCAACAGTAGCTCGTCTGTTGGATCGGACCACATGGGCCAGGATTCGCTCCCCACATTTATCGACCCTGACACTGGTCTACCACTGTTCCTTTCTTGGACCACTTTTGATAGATACTGACCATTGCAGATTGGGAACACCCCACAAGAGCTGCAGTGTTGGATATGCTCTGACCCAGTCGTCTAGCCATCACAATTTGGCCCTTGTTAAACTCATTCAAATCCTTACACTTACCTACACATTTTTCCTGCTTCTAACATCAACTTTGAGGACAAAATGTTCACCTGCTGCCTGATATATCCCACACACTAACAGGTGCCATGATGAAGAGATAATCAGTGTTATTCACTTCACCTGCCAGTGGTCATAATGTTATGCCTGATTGGTGTATATCTCTGTAGGAGAGAGCTTTCCCTCACTGGTTCAGCTGCACCATACTTCACATAAACCAACAGTGTAATTGTGAGAACATTATTGGTAAATTTAAAGGTCAGAATTTATTTCAAAATAAAAAGAGAAAATACAAACTGAGGAAAAGTTACCATCCTCCTTCTACCTTCTTAAAGCTTCTATTTCTGATGAGGTGAAAAGAGAAACTGGAGCTTTAAACATTAAATGTTGTGGGTTTGCTGCCTGCATGTTTCCATTGTTGGTCTCAGCTGTTTTGTTGCTGCTTCTTGTCTAATTCTCAGTGGATTGTAGATGAATTTAGTCTATAAGGCTGTTTCTGTAAACAACGTAGAACATTACTGACAGAGACAGAACATTACTGACAGAACAATTCAATGAGAAACAGGATCATAGTGAATGATATCATGGTTCAGAGATACAGAATCAGCACAGTGTCAATAACATGACAACTGTAAATGTGATCAGAAGGTTTGTGAGTGTTTTAGATGTTGTACAGGGAAAATGAGCCAGTGATTTGCTTTTCTTACTTTCTGTCATCATGAATCTGCTCCTGCACAGAGGCCAGTATTCAGCCTATCAGACCTTTTCTTTTCATCTGCAGCAATGATGAGTTATCTCCTCTGTCTTCTTACTAACTCATAATCATAGATCTGAATCTCAACCAGGAAACAACATCATATTGTATATTTTATCCCACTGTCTATCTCATAATGTTAGTTAATTGCTACAGTTTTCTATGATTCACTTGATTGATGATTAACTTATGAATACTGCTGAGATGTTATCACATCAATATTTTCACTTTATCAAAGATTTTCTTCTTTTCCTCCAATGTTTCCAAACCTACTGCACCAAACTCCCTCCAAGGATCTTGTTATTTTAAATATGAAACATTTGCCAAAATTCAAGCTCAGCACAGTCTGTGTTCTGTGAGAAAAGATGAACTACCAACTGTTTAAAACACCTTTCCATCTTACAGGAATACAACATGAGAACCAGCCAGGAGCCCAGTTGGCTCTTTTCCACAGCAGGAAGAGTAACATTCCCAGCAGCGAGGCCTCAGTGTAGATGCTGGCTCTACTTTACTCACAACAGATTCTTAAACAAGAGTCTGTGTGATTGTGTCTGTAAACTCTTGAGAACAGGACAATAAAAGTTATGTTTAAGAAAATCCTGTGAGCTGAAGGAGCGAGTTCTCAGGAAACTCCACGTCTTAAGCTGAAGCTTTTATTGCAGCTTGATGCATCAAGGAGAAAAGTGATGAGCAATTTTAATGTTAACAACCAGTGAAATATCATCCCAGTTGTGCCAGCTGTTCTTGGCAGGGTGAATTTATCCACATGAATCCTCACATGGCATCTACTTATTCCTGGATAGATGCAGAGGTTAAATGTAGATATGCATTAGAACAGATGAGAAATGTTTTCATTAAGAACCATTTCATATGTTCCTGTGCCTGTTTGTTTATGTGTAATTATATGAGGCTGTTAATGTTTTAGGGCACTGGCACGTTTAGCCCTGTTAGATCATTAACTACATTCCAATCACAACAGTTTTTACTACAGAGTGTGTCCTCTGTCTGCTTTAGTGTGTACAATGTAATTGTCGGAGTTGTTTCAATAATAAGGAAATGTGTTATCTATAAACAGTAAGTGAAACAAAGTGACTGGATGTAATCACAGAGCAGGTTACAACACTTTGAAGACTGAAGGAAGTAAAGTGATCTGGAATCACTGAGGTATGAACTCAGTCAGATGAACTTTACACTTTTCACATTTTCACACAACCACTGTAAACATAACAACATGATGCATTTCCCATCTAAAGCCACGAGTCTGCAGCTCTATCAGCTGTCACAAAATGAAACATACGTCAAACTGATCACCAAAGCATTGATCACAGACACTGACACCTGTCAGCTTTCTCCAATAAACACCATTAAACAGTGGGAGCTTTACAACAGGTGTTTGTTCCTGTAGGTATAATGTGGAAATCACTTAAGTACAAAACTATAATTAAACTACCACCATTGCTGAAGGTTTATCATCTATTACAAATGTTTATCTTCAGCCAGTCGGTGAAACAAACTGTTTGTATATGGAACAAAGTTTTATTGGTAAAGTTGCTCAGTATGAAGCTGAACTTAACCAGAGGAGCATCCCCAAGCTTAAATACTGTCACCAAGCTGAATCTGCTCAATACTACTGATGCATTTTCTACTAAATAAGGCTCCTAAAATGTTACCAGACATGATGTTTCAGTTTCTTCAAGAAACACTGCACCATACTTCACATAAACCAACACTGTATTTGTGAGAACATTAATGGTAATTTGTAAAGGTCTGGATTTATTTTTAAATAAATAGGTGATGATCATGCCTGGTCAGAGTGACTTTGTTGTGATGTGCTGTGGAAACTTCAGCTGCTTCCCTATATCAACCTGTAGGTTTCAGTCAGAGGTGGAGTAGAAGAGGCCTGTAGCTGTTTTCGGGTGCGGGTGGGGTTTCTGTCCAGCACTGACAAAAGTAATTTGCTTCTTTGGGGCATGGTGGTGTTTGCTGGTGCTTATGGTTGTGGCGATGGTCTCAACAACCACCTTGAAAAAAGAAAGTGTCTTGCTCCTTCCCCAGACATGGAGGTTTACTTGGCTTGGCTGGCTTCCCTCCCAATCTGGGAAGTTGGAGGCCAAGTCAACACATCAAACTCGTGTTTGTGCTCCTCAAACCATTCCTGAGCCATTTTTACTTTTGTGGCATGGCACATTATCCTGCTGAAAGAGGCCACAGCCATCATGGAATATCGTTTCCATGGAAGGGTGTATATGGTCTGCAACAATGCTTCCGTAGGTGGTACGTGTTAAAGTAACATCCACATGGATGGCAGGACCCAAGGTTTCACAGCAGAGCATTGTCCAAAGCATCACACTGCCTCGGCCGGCTTGCCCTCTTCCCATAGTGCATCCTGGTGTCATGTGTTTTCCAGGAAAGCGAAGCACCCAGCCATCCATGTGATGTAAAAGAAAATATGATTCATTAGACCAGGTCACCGTCTTCCATTGCTCCATGGTCCAGTTCTGATGCTCATGTGCCTATTGTTGAGTTTATGGCGGTGCACAGGGGTCAGCATGGGCACCCTGACAGGTCTGTGGCTCTGTAGCTCCGTATGCAACAAACTGCAATGCACTGTGTTTTCTGACACCTTTCTATTAGAACCAGTTTTAACTTCTTCAGCAATTTGAGCAACAGTAGCTCATCTGTTGGATCGGACCACATGGGCCAGGATTCGCTCCCCACGTGTATCAATGAGCCTTGGCTGCCCATGACCCTGACTACCACTGTTCCTTTCTTGGACCACTTTTGATAGACACTGACCACTGCAGACCCCACAAGAGCTGCAGTGTTGGAGATGCTCTAGCTATCGTCTAGCTATCGCAATTTGGCCCTTGTCAGACTCATTCAAATCCTTACACTTGCCCATTTTTCTTGCTTCTAACATCAACTTTGAGGACAAAATGTTCACCTGCTGCCTGGTATATCCCACACACTAACAGGTGCCATGATGAAGAGATAATCAGTGTTATTCACTTCACCTGCCAGTGGTCATAATGTTATGCCTGATTGGTGTACATCTCTGCAGGAGAGAGCTTTCCCTCACTGGTTCAACTGCACCATACTTCACATAAACCAACAGTGTAATTGTGAGAACGCTATTGGTAAATTTAAAGGTCAGAATTTATTTCAAAATAAAAAGTGAAACTGAGGAAAAGTTACCATCCTCCTTCTACCTTTTTAAAGCTTCTATGTCTGATGAGGTGAAAAGAGAAACTGAAGCTTTAAACATTATGTTTAAACTTTCTTGAGAACCTGTGCGAGCTGTGACCCGGTAAGGGCAGCACAGAGTTCTAATCGGGGCATGGAGTGGGCCCACTTGGGAGCGACTCTGGAGCCAGCCATCAGGAAGGAGAGATGCACTTGACCGTGTCTGTCGGTGGACCGAAGGTATGCAACCAAGCCATATGCTTAGTCAGAGGCATCGCAGAATATGTGGACCTCTCTCTGAAGACTGCAGGTATCCGTCTCCTTAGGTAAGTATGGTCAGGGAAGGGTGACCTGTGGTAGGATGCTTAACTAGTCCTCCCAGGCCTTCCACTGTTCCAGAAGCTCTGGGGGTAGCAGTGGGTCGTCCCATCCACGGTGTTTTCCCAGAGGTGACGGACCAGTATCTTGGCTCATGTTGTGTAGGGCAAGATGAACCCTAAGGGGTCATACTGACTAGCAAGGACCTTGTATATGTTGCACATCGTGGGGACACCATAAATCCACTTGGCGGTGCTTGTAGCCGAGGACGTCGGTGTGGAAGAGCCAGCTGAGCCCGAGAGTGGATTCTGGAGTGTCTGTCTTGTTCTGAGCTAGCCATAGCTCCACGCTAGGTGACCGGCTCTCTTCTGGTAGGTGGCTGATAACGTCTGGTTCATTGTTGGCCCACTGACGCATCTCAAAGCCAGCAGATGCTAGGAGGACTCGTAGTTTGTCAAACAGAAGCCTTGCCTCGGTGATGGTGGGAACACTCTGGAGACAGTTATCCACATAAAAACACTTCTCGACTGAGATCCTTACATCTTCGTCTGGCTGACTATGATCTTGGACGGGGCGCTGTAGGGCAAACGTGACACAGCAGGGACTGCACGTCGTTCCGAATGGTAGTACCTGCCACTCATACACTGCAGGAGGTTCTCCTTGACTCACATCACGCCAGACAAAGCGGAGGAGGGCACGATCTTCTGGGAGGAGGCGAACCTGGTGGAACATGCCCTTGACGTCTCTACTAATGGCCACTGCATGCTCTATGAAACGTAGCAGGACTCCCAGAAGTGATGCTCCCAAAGTCAGCCTAGGTAGCAGGTAATCATTGAGGCTCTGTCCACGGTACTGGTAAGAACAGTTGAAGACCAGTCTAATTTTGCCATTATGGCTTACCATATGGTGTGGGATGTAACAGGCCTCCTGACCCTTCTCAGCTGGTACTTCAGGGCCACACTTGACGACAGATCCTGCCTTGACCAGTTTCCCCATTTCTCCTTTATAGGCTACAACCTGGGCTGGGTCTTTGGCCAGTCGCCGTTCCACCCCATGGCAGACATGACCGCTTCTTTGGTAGCCTGGAGGAGAGGCATATCCCTCCGGCGTAACAGTGGGGTGGCATAACGAAGTATGCCGTCGACTTCTACTCTGGTGGTTTTGGTCTCAAGGATACTGATAGCCTCTTGGTCTTGCTTGGAACGAGTGACCAGCTTCTTGCTCCTGTATGGAATGGTATCGACCTGCCATACTATCTCCACATGCCTCATCAGCTCGCTCACCTGGGGGGCTACTGTTGTCAAGAAGCACTGCTTTGGCTGAGTGAGGTGACTGTCTACACTAGCTGGGCCCTGGAGTGTCCAACCCAGCCTTGTACGGACGGCAGCAGGTCCTCCTGGAGGTCCCAACCTGACTGGTTCTATGGGAGTGATGAGATGGGGATGATCACTACCAATCAGCAGCATAGGTTTCACATAGGAAGGCCAATGGGGTGCTTGTACTTTCTCCTGAGCTGCTGCATGGTGCGTAGTGGTAAGTCCTCTGGTGGTCCCTGCACCCCCAACTTCTGTGCCGCATCCGGCAATAGCATAGTTCTCTCAGAACCGTCATCCAATATGGCATAGGTATGGAGTGTCTGGCCACCATAATGGATGCAGACCTTGACCACTTTCAACAGGACTCGACTCTCTGTAGGTCGGTCTAGATACAGCACCTCTGTCGTAGCTCTTGTGTCGTGGCCTGTTCCTGGTGTTGCTGTTGGTGCCTTAGGTGGCCTCACGTTGACGTCATGCAGCACCTGGAGGTGTCTACCTTGGCAGAGGCTACATGGCTTCTTTAGGTTGCACTGTGCGGCCTGATGGGACTGTGCACAATGCCAACATTTCTTATTGCTCCTTATCCATTCCATCAGCTGATCCTTGGTAAGCCTGGTCACTGCAGTGCACTGATTGAGATAGTGCTCCTCATTGTTGCAGAACGGACAGTAGGGCTTACTCTTATTCCCCTTGAAGGAGTTACCTGATGCTCGAACCTCTGGCTTCTTATCTGCATCATTCCCACCATGAAGCACAGTAGTAGGACGTTTACCCTGTCGATCATCAGGTCTGAACACTGACTTCTCCTTAGCCCCTTTCACAGCTAATTGTCCTTCAGAGTTCTGACACCAGGACTCATACTTCAGCCACTTCAACAGATCGCTATCAACCGTGCCTCTTCTAGTTGCAGATGATCAACCAACACCTGATACTTAAACAGCTCAGGGGCTTCTGGTGGTAAGAGGTTCTCCAATGACAGCTTAAGGCAAGCAAACTCACTTGGGTCACGACGAGAGAAGTTACAAATGGTCGGCCGTGGTCCATAGTAGCCTGCTTCTGCAACATTGGAGCTCCAGCCTGGAAGTAGTCCAGGTGGTTGCGGTTGCGGCCATGACCTGACAGGAGGCTGCGTCCTGGCTCACCTTTGAGACCACCATACGCTGCAGAAGACTTGGGCTCAGTTGGAGACAAACTAGTTAGCATTTGGAGCTGAACTGACTTGAACCAGGCATGCGGATGAGCAGTGTTCTCTAATGGTCTGGTGGCAGGAGCAGTGCCATATGCTGGCCGCTGAACGTATAGAGGGCTCACAGGTGGCTCAGTAAGAAGGGGCACTAGAGCTTCTTCTTTAACATATGGAAGGTCGACGGGTGCCTGAACACTGTTATGTGGTGGTGGCGGGGGTGGTAATTCAGCAGGCAACAGCCCTGTTATCGCTGAGTCTGGCCATGGTGGTGGTGCAGGCCAGTCATCCTCTTCAACAGGTGCAGCTGGAGGCGGTGGATGCACGGGTACAGACTGACTAGTGTGATGAGAGGAGGGGCTCTGCAGATTCTGGATAGCATCTACTAACTGTTTCATGTCTGCTTGCAATGCTCTGAGCTCCACTAGGTTTGATGACATGCGTTGCTGTGTCTGCTGGAGGAGGTGTCTCTCATGACGGATGTCCTCTAACTCAGCCTTTGCATCCTCATGTGGGTGTGTGGTGCACATCACTAGATGTGGGGGAGTAGAGCGCTCATGAAATCGCTCCCTCAGCTCACTCCCAGGTGACAGCAGAGGGGCTAACTGATGCTCCTGTCTGTACTGCTAGCCCTCGGCTCCATAGCACAAGTCCATCTCTTGAAGAAGAGCATCCTGCCTCTGCACACGGCTTGGTGAGGACGAAGCAGTGGTGAGGGGGGTCATCCTGACCTTTCCCTCCTATTGAAGCACCTCTACATCCTCTCTGTATCTCTGACTGACCACATCATAATATGCATAGCGTGCTGGGGGACGAATGTGTCGTCTGGGGCGTGCACCACAAGCGTCATGCTCTGGAAGTTGTTCCATCTCCGATGTAAACTCAGTGATCCGGCTTGAAGGACCATCACCAAATGTAGTAGAGACACTGGGATTACTGGCGTTGGTTCAGGTTTTTCTCACCAAGTTCACACTGGGTGTGTCGGCCAGGACACCAACTTAAGACCTAAACTTCCCTGTATAGCTATGTCCAAATGAAGAGGCAGGTGATGGAGCATTCAGGGGTTTTATTGCTCTCTCAGCAGGCAAGGAGGTCATGTGGTTCTGTTGCACACACACACACAAAGACTGCTTGCCATGACGTTAATTAACTGTTTAACTTGTAGCGTTACGCACTCTGCCGGCACATTAACTCGCTCTGAATGCCGCCAGTTACCCAAAAACAGCCAGCAGAGGGGGGCTGTCCCAAAGCGAGCCGACCAACACTACACCTACAAACATCACACAATGAACACATAATATCTAACTTTGGGGCCTTTTCTACACATTAAATGTTGTGGGTTTCCTGCCTGCATGTTTCCATTGTTGGTCTCAGCTGTTTTGTTGCTGCTTCTTGTCTAATTCTCAGTGGATTGTAGATGAATTTAGTCTATAAGGCTGTTTCTGTAAACAACGTAGAACATTACTGACAGAGACAGAACTTTGCTGACAGAACAATTCAATGAGAAACAGGATCATAGTGAATGTCATGGTTCAGAGATACAGAATCAGCTCAGTGTCAATAACATGACGACTGTAAATGTGATCAGAACGTTTGTGAGTGTTTTAGATGTTGTACAGGGAAAATGAGCCGGTGATTTGCTTTTCTTACTTTCTGTCATCATGAATCTGCTCCTGCACAGAGGCCAGTATTCAGCCTATCAGACCTTTTCTTTTCATCTGCAGCAATGATGAGTTATCTCCTCTGTCTTCTTACTAACTCATAATCATAGATCTGAATCTCAACAGATCTTTGATTATGGGACAATAAAAGTAATCTTTAAGAAAATCCTGTGAGCTGAAGGAGGGAGTTCTCAGGAAACTCCACGTCTTAAGCAGAAGCTTTTATTGCAGCTTGATGCATCAAGGAGAAAAGTGATGAGCAATTCTAATGTTAACAACCAGTGAAATATCATCCCAGTTGTGGTGAATTTATCCACATGAATCCTCACATGGCATCAACTTATTCCTAGATGGATGCAGAGGTTAAATGTAGATATGCATTAGAACAGATGAGAAATGTTTTCATTAAGAACCATTTCATATGTTCCTGTGCCTGTTTGTTTATGTGTAATTATATGAGGCTGTTAATGTTTTAGGGCACTGGCACGTTTAGCCCTGTTAGATCATTAACTACATTCCAATCACAACAGTTTTTACTACAGAGTGTGTCCTCTGTCTGCTTTAGTGTGTACAATGTAATTGTGGGAGTTGTTTCAATAATAAGGAAACGTGTTATCTATAAACAGTAAGTGAAACAAAGTGACTAGATGTAATCACAGAGCAGGTTACAACACTTTGAAGACTGAAGGAAGTAAAGTGGTTTGAAGTCAGTCAGATGAACTTTACACTTTTCACATTTTCACACAACCACTGTAAACATAACAACATGATGCATTTCCCATCTAAAGCCACGAGTCTGCAGCTCTATCAGCTGTCACAAAATGAAACATACGTCAAACTGATCACCAAAGCATTGATCACAGACTCTGACACCTGTCAGCTTTCTCCAATAAACACTATTAAACAGTGGGAGCTTTACAACAGGTGTTTGTTCCTGTAGGTATAATGTGGAAATCATCCACAGCCTTCCTAATATCCAGAATATGAAGAATTTAGTTTTTCAGTTATCAGCCCACCGTCCGTACATGAGGAATTCTAAAAAGTCAAACTAAACTCATAAAAAAAACACCTTAAATATCTTTGTCCTAATTTATACCCTCCCTGAATGTTCACCTTGACTGAAAAATTAAAGAGGTGGCTTGCACGTCTTCCCACGTACAGAGCTGAGTCACAGACCAACATCAGCACGTTCTGCCGTCCACACGCCCACATCAACCAGACTCAGTGTGGTTCAGGTGTGTATATAAAGAGCAGAGCAGCCTCCTGTCGTCACTGCATCATCAGCTGTTACCTGAACATCATCATCATCAGCTCACATCTACCTGACAGGTAAGACTCCTGCTGGATTTCTTTTCATTCAGTGGAGCTGATGGTTCTGCTCTCTCTCTGTAGATTGACTGGCACTTTGTTTTTCTCCTCACAGAACAATCAGTGCATCATCACCATGAAGACTGTCCTGCTTCTCTCTCTGCTCGTCTGTGCTGCATTTGCAGGTGAGACACACACACACACACACACACACACACACACACACACACACACACACACACACACACACACACACACACACACACACACACACACACACACACACACACACACACACACACACACACACACACACACACAGTAACTCCTCCTGTTACTGACAGTGCTGTGTTTCTCTGTGCAGCTCCAGCTGCAGATGAACAGAAGGCTCCAGGTCAGTATTGAAGCTATGAGCTTGAATCCACACAGAGACAGACAGTAAGAGCTGCATGGATCTGACACCAACATTCATGTGATTCATCCACAGAAGCAGCAGTGGAGGCCCCGGAGGAACACGTGGCTGCTGCACCTGGTCAGTGTCCTCTTTAAATCTCACGCAGCAGTTTTCTCTTTGGTTTCATGTCTGATGTAGTGACAGCCAGGGGGCGCCGCCAGGGATTTGGAGTCCCATGAAAAGATACTGGGCCCCACCAGCACAGGCCAGGCCTGAAAATATAATACTGTGCAGACATGCATGCTACATTCTGCATATAGTGGAACTGACTATTGATGGTAAACATGTCTGGACCTTCTTGTCTTTTTGTAGCTGTGACTAATTGTAATGTCAGAACCTGTCAACTAAAAAGCAAAGAGGTCGACTACACTACATGTTCTGTGGCTCACACACACACACACACACACACACACACACACACACACACACACACACACACACACACACACACACACACACACACACACTTTAATAATGTACATATGATGTTACTATTGATTGTGTTGATTGTGTTTCTCTGTATTTGTGCAGCAGGTGATGTTGAGGAGGCAGCAGCACCTCAATGTAAGAGCCACATCATTGTAATCAATGTCTTCTTTATTTTCACTCATGAAGGTGGTTGTCATGGAAAAAAGTCACAGCAGTCATGTGACGTGTGCTGAAGTCCAGTTAATACTCTGTCTCCTCTGTCTCTCTGCAGCTCGTTTTAACTTCTGTCCAGACGGCTGGTTCAGCTACAACTCTCGCTGCTTCAAGTTTATCAACACTCCTCTGTCCTGGTACAATGCTGAGGTACTGATACTCTAACTACTCTGTATTGTTACTGTGAGCAGTCAAACAACCATTGAGCTGAAGTGACACAACAAGTATTTATGTGTACAACCACAAAGATCCCTCTGTGCTTCCTCTGTCCATCAGGAACACTGCAACAGCCTGGGGGCCAACCTGGCCTCAGTCAGCAACCCCAGAGAGTACAGCTTCCTCCAGCAGATGACTCAGACAGCCGGTCAGAGCATCGCATGGCTGGGAGGCTTCAACCTGCAGGTCTGCATTTATCAAGACATATCAGCTCAGTCAGTCCAGATCAAACCCAGGACCTGGTCCAAAGGGGGTCTGGAGTTGTACAAGATGGATATGAGAGCAAATGAAGAGACTAAGACATCACTTCTTTACACTCCTGCTCTTTGTCTCTCAGGGCCGGTGGATGTGGATTGACCGTGAAGGTTTCTACTACACCAACTGGTACTCCCAATCCTCCACCAGCAGCTACCCCTGCATGTACTTACACTCCTCCTGTAAGTCACGTCCTCGTCCTCACACTGATTTACTCAGGTTTCTGTGGAAAAAGGTCACTACCTGCTGTTGTAGTGGACACTATGGTGGATCATTTGTCAAGTGAAGAAGAAAAACAAAAGCATATTTGGTGTTAATCTTGTTCTTCTGTCTGTTTTTAATCAAACTTCAGGTGGTTGGCGTAACACCCAGTGTGGCTCTGGTTATTGCTTCATCTGCTCCAAGAGCCCATTCAGCTGTTAACATACATGCTAAACACCTGGAGCCTTGGGATGGATCAGCTGGGAGGTTTTTCCTGTTTCAAGGCAACTTATGAACTTTGTTGTGTGTCTCACTGAATGACTGTTGTCCATTGTGTATTCTGATAAAGTGCAAAGCATTTGTGTTTGTGTTTGTGGACGTTCGCTTCTTTTCTCTAATAAAGACGTTCAAGAACGGGACAGTGTGTGATCGTCCTTTAAGACATCTGTTGAACAGTTATGGTTCATGTCCAGCTGCAGTCTGAAGATGATCAGAGTCACTGAAGCTCAGAGTCAGAAAGTCAGAAAGTCAACCTATGTGCTGACCAGCCTTGTATGAAAGCTGTTCAGATAACGCCCTGTAAATATATCAGAACTAACACTGTGACCCATGGCTTTGGTGCTGTAAGCAGTTTGGTAAATCACAGAAAAGAACAACTTTTCTTCAGTAAGTTATAAAGAGCAACTGGCTGCAGAATAAAGACGTTCTCAAAGTTACAAGTGGAAAAAGGAGTTTGAAGCTTTCCTTCCACACTAAGGTAAATAAGATTCTAGTCCACCTCTGTGGGACATTTTTTGCCAGAGTTCTTCTTCTTGTCTCAAAATGTGGCTTTGCCAGTTTCTCTGCATTTCTGTTCTTGTTCCTGTCTGGAGGTGGTGTACATAGCCATGTGAGTCTGAATCAGGACTCAGCAGGGGTTTTTATTTTATTTTAGAAGATTATTATATTGTCCAATGTGTAATATGTTGATCTGAAAAGTACGGTGGCCGAGAAAGACCATGCAAATGCAAACATCGCGACACAAACGCAAAAGCTACAACACAAATGCAAAAGCCTCGCAACGGAAGTTGTTACATTATGGCTACAAAGTGTTTCATATGTTCCTGTGCCTGTTTGTTTATGTGTAATTATATGAGGCTGTTAATGTTTTAGGGCACTGGCACGTTTAGCCCTGTTAGATCATTAACTACATTCCAATCACAACAGTTTTTACTACAGAGTGTGTCCTCTGTCTGCTTTAGTGTGTACAATGTAATTGTTGTTTCAATAATAAGGAAACGTGTTATCTTTAAACAGTAAGTGAAACAGTATCACATCACACTGTAACTGAGCTCCCGTTCTGTGTTTTTAGTTTAGTTTTTTTAGTTTTTTTTTTATCACAATCATTTTAAGTTCTGCTCCCTTATGGCTCTACCAGATGTGGGTGCTGTTGTGCTACACATTCAAGTCTTCTTTGAAGGAAAGAACAGATTTCCCACTGTGGTGTACTGTAGTGTACTGTAGTGCTACAGACAACCTTCAGTCATGGGATTCCAGAGGTGATTCACAATCAGTGGAGCCACCACAGGCCTGTTTACAGTTCTTTATATGCTTAAATCAAATGTGAAGTACAGGAAAAAAAAAAAAAAAAAAGATCTGGAAATTCTTCTCGCCATACTGTAGCATACTCTCAGCTTGGACCTGTGGCCTCTGTAATATTAAAAGCTGTGATCGATATGATATGGTACACCTCTGATTAGATCACAGACAGATTAAAGCCAAAGCCAGCACCTGTCCATGTCCAACACAGACATCCTGTTTCTCTGTTTCAAGATCAGCAGACAATGACAACTGCTGAATGGACAGAGAGGTGTGTGTGTTTCTTACATTTACATAACCCATATAATATATGGGTTATGTAAATGTATTTATTCATTGAATACAACACATTCATTTATTCATTATATGTGATTAATTCACTTGTTTATTATATGAGCCTGAAAAACTATATTGTTCTTGCTGTCAATGAATGATTCCTGGGTGCAGACTCAAATTAGCACTGTATTAGACTGTCTCTGAGCTCCAAGCTCATTGGTTCCTACTGAAGATGTCACAGCAGTTTCCTAAAACAGCTGATGACTTATCAAACAAACAGGAGGAAGTTCAGTCTGACACCAGCTGCCAATGTCTGAGGGAATGAGATCGAAAGACACAGCAGAAACTCTTTTGTTATAGTGCCAATTTCTGGGGAAAAAAACCCCTGAATTTATTCAGAAATCATGACGCATTCAACAGCACAAGCAATCCAAGACATTAAATATTTATGAAATTTACTTTTCTCCTGCTGCAGTATCTTAATTCATCCTTTTGCTGAGTATTTACCTTTCAAAATGAACAGAGAGGAGGATCACTGTGTTCTTCATGAGGGTTTTCAGCCACACACCAGTAGTTGTCTCCATCATGGGACTCCATCTCATCTCCGGAGGAAGAGATATGCTGAAGGACACATCAGGACTGCTTGTCTCCTTCAGTCTTTCTCCAGAGCCTGGTGGACAACAAACAGAGAAAAAGTTGACTGATGTGAACCACTGAGATCTTTCTGGTAAATATCCAGCCTCTGCCTGGTGGTACAACAACAATGCAGCATGTTTTAGAAAATGATGACGTTTTGTAAAATCTTACTCTGTAAAGTAGTCTGAGTACTTTAAATTAGTATTTAAAATTAGACCAGCAAAAAATACACAAGTCAACATCTGAATTCTGCAAAGCAGCATCTGGATTAGCCAGAGTTGTTTTAGAAATAAGTGCTGTGGACAGATACAGTTAGATTTGAGCTCTTTGGTCACAGTCAAAGAAAAAAAAAAAAAGCAGCAGCGTTTGATCAAAACAACACCTCTGCTAACTGTTCAGCATGTGAGTGGAAATATTCTGCTTGGGGGTTGTGTAGCAGCCAGTGGCACAGGAAACATTGCACTGATAGAGGGTAGACACTAAATATAAGTAAATTCTGAAGGAAGAAATGTCCGGTCCCGTAATGAGTCAAGAGAGTGAAAGTGAAAAGAGGCTGGCCTCTACAACAGAACCACGATCCAAAGCAGACCTCAAAATCCAACATGAACCACCTGAAGAAACTCAAGCTGAGGCCTTTGGAACAGTCCCCAGACCTGAACATGACTGAAAACCTGTGGGTGGATCTCAAACATGCTGTGTGTGTAGGACGGACTGAAACACCTCAGAGCCCTCAGCAGTCTGCAGGAAGAGGCTGAGAAGTCAGTGCTTACTGATAAATATTAGAAGAACTACATTTGTTTCTACTCTGACTAGGCCAAAGTCTGGTACCATGTTGTTTCCCTCAATAAACATGTCATGTTTAAACATTTCCTGTTTATTAAGGGAAGAATATTTTATGTTTTACAGAGTTAGATGGTGGAGATCAATTGACAGGGATAGTAGGTGGAGGAGAGGGAATTTTTAGAGGTTCCAGAGGTTCTGTTGCTGAACACTGAACACAACACTATTTTTTCCAGACCTCAGAATCTGAGTTTTTTTGGAGAGTCGATTCACTTTAACCAAAAATGTAGTCACTGTGTTTATAGGACAGAATTGTAATCTCAGAAACAAGCAGCTAAAACAGTTTAATACTGTAAATTTTCATGTGTTTCAAATCAAATGAGATGAATATAGAGTAAAACAGATCTGTGAACATGTTGTGACCTACAGTAGTTAAGTGAAGAAGCGAGGGTACTGAAACCTTCCCACATGCCCCACTTTTAGTCTGACTGTTGTTCCCCCGCCCACCGCCTCTCATCTTGACATGCCAGATTTTTTCATTTTCTAATACTCTCCTCACATGCTCATCTACAGCTCCACTTCTGTCACTCTTTCACTTCCCTCTCTCTTTTATTCATTTGATCTCATTACTTGACTGGACAACCAGCTCAGCGAGTAAGTAAACACTTTCATTTGCATTTAACTTTGTTTAGTTTCACAAGTTCACAGGAATTGAAATATGTCAGTTAGATTCTTCGCTGATGATGTTACTGTTTCCCGCCTAGTTTGATTTCCTTTTCATCTGCTGCTCATATTTCTTGAAACCAGAATCCATTCACTTTTTTTAGTTGTTGTTTTTGCTTTCTATTAGTCTTTTTAAATAACTTCCTCTCTGGCCAACCTTATGACCTTCCCCTCACTCTCAGTCCCACCTCTCGCCCCTTCATTTATAAGTTCTCTTAAAGGAAAAAAATAACTTTGCTTTCCTTTATTTAACGTCTTGAGTATGTGATTAACTGAATCCTCTGTAATTTAGAAAAATAAGATGCATGGAAAAATGCAGCTCAAGGATCTTTTCTGGAATTGGAAAATGTCACTAGTACGGCACGCGGAGGTACTGCAGGGGAGCCGTGAAATTTTTGGTTGATTAGACATTTTTTTTCCCCACAAATTTAAATGTCTATAAAAACACATTAACATGAATTGAACATAGTAGCAGGGGGGTCCATGCTCCATCTCTCCATCAGTTTCAGGGTCCTTGGCCTGAAAATTTTTGAAGACCCCTGCCATATATAGAAATATTAGACATGTATTTGCCTAAAAATGGCCTATTCCTTTATATTTGGACATAGACATTTGGTGATGTGCCAAACTTTGGGATCTAGAGTTTGGAATAAATGTCTGGGGGGTTGTATTGACTCACTCACTTGTGGGTTAAAAAGGTTCAAAAATATCTGATTAGGACTGAAACTTCAGCGACTCTGATATTAGGTTTGGAATCACATGAAAAACCCTGTCTGAGCCTTTCTGATTGTTAAGGGCAGTGTACTGGGTGAAAGCATGAGACGCCTTTCGTCCTGTGGCGAAAGATGTGTAGATTCAAGCATCACAGATGTGCAGTGATACCAGTTAGAGAGCCACCTGCTTACTGGCAGTTGCAGGTAGCTGCAAAAATTTGATTTCCTGTTATGCTGAACAGCAGTGTGAGGCACTCAGAAACAACCACATCCTGAATCCCTCCTTGCGTGTGTATTTTGTGTGTGTTCCCTGTGTGTATTTGAGTGTATTCTCTTTCTGTTCCCTTTTTCGCTTTTATTCTTGAATATTAGGTTCCAAAGACTTTCTATAGTCTCACTAACCATCTTTCATTAGGTCTTACTGAAAATACCCCCTGCCGCAGAAAGAAATGAAAATAAGTGACAGACTATTGCTTGGCAATAAGCGTTTTATAGCCAGTGAACACAGTGTTGGCAAATTTAGAGACCCAACAACATATTTTTGTCCAGCAGAAGCTTTAATTAATAGAGGAGTGAACTAAAGGCTGCTTTCATGGATCAACATGGCTTTGGAGAAATAAGATAGAGAAAGATTTTCTGTGTATTCTACTTAAATGCTACCATACCATCTTCAAATGAAGGAGTCACTAACTCTGTCCTGAAGATGACAGTGAGCTTTAGCTGACATTAACATGTAGTTTTTGTATTCACTAACAATATCAGTGTACTGTCACACCCACTGTCATCCACAGAGAGAATTACTCATTTAGAAAATGTCATCATGGCATGGCATGATGACAGTGGGCTGAGCTAACGCTTTACAAACGTGCGCTCTGGAAGCCATATCAGAGGTCTGCTGCCTCTCTTTTCTTTTAACATGGGGTTTGGACACCATTTAAAGACTCAAAGGTCACATGGTCATGGTCATATGCAGTGAAGTGCAGGGCGGCACACTGCTAAAATAAAGGCTAACAATTGCAATAAGAGAAAGGTGTTGACTAGGCCTCCAGATTCCCCAGATCCCAGTGAGATCGAGCATCTGTGAGACACGGTGGGAGTCTGATCCATACCTCGACGGGTCAGACCCGTTCTGTCGCCATGATGCTCCATCTACTACAGTATGACTGTAAATTTAAGTAATGTTACTATGGTTACCTGCAGATTACAGTAACATACTGTGGGACTGATGGTGGTTACACTGTGAACTCAGATGTGTCCCCCGTAATGGTTTTGGACACCTGCCAGCCAATACATTTGCTATTTATATTTTCAGTAAAAGAAAAAATAAAACAAGAAAAGAATTCACACACACCCATTTAACTTTTTTGGATTTTTGATATTTTGGGGAAAGTCCCTGCACTCACGTGGTGAATTGGCTTACATGTAAATACAGGACATTTCTGTCATGACAGTTCATAAACAGCACATGGATCTAGTTGCCTAGATTCAAAAAAATCTTTTGAATTTGTACTTGGTCCATTTTCTTTCACGCCACAGTTTGACTGACAGCTTTCACTCCAGCCTAAGGTCTGGTTTATGGTCTCTCTGGTTCTAAAGATGTTCTTCTCCCCTGTTAAACGTTCTGTGTTGACCTTGGTTTTTCATATTAAAAGTGTCAAATACAGAATCAAA
This sequence comes from Toxotes jaculatrix, assembly GCF_017976425.1. NCBI lineage: Eukaryota > Metazoa > Chordata > Actinopteri > Toxotidae > Toxotes > Toxotes jaculatrix. The sequence continues at coordinate 26,923,927 of NC_054397.1, read as the reverse complement.
TGAAAATAGACTTAAGGGAGAAGTACGACACCTTGCTCGTCTCTCACCGCAACACAGCACCATGGTGTGAAGTGGGTGAGAGGGTCGGATCGTCAGTTACAGAAAACAGTCGAAACAGGCTCAGTGTCAGTGACACTCAGCTCTACTACCACGCAAAACAAGAAGATAATAAAACAAAAGAGGTTTGCTCCATGGTTTAACTCCCAAACCCCATGTATCCATGTAGTGCTCAAGGAAACTTTGCCCTTAGCTCGCTCTTCTTTACTAGATATGATCTGTCCTTACTGACTTTCCTGTAAAGTAGCTGTAATCAAATCTCTTCTCTGTTATATTTATCAATGAAGCCTGATGAAACCTGTCAGGTGGTTAAACTTAAACACACTTCAGGACATCCACACCTGCATGACCAATAACTTTCTGCTATTAAGCTGAAGTTATTGTAATTGGTCCCAAACACCTCAGAAACACATTAGTTAATATTTATTATATATTATATTTAGTGTATTTGTTATTATTGTAATTCCTTATTATCAGGACATCCCAATAACTCTGTGAAAAGCCTCCAGTTGATCTAGAAGGTTGTTGCATGTGTACTAACAGGAAGGAAGAAAGGAGATCATATTTCTCCTGTATTACTTTCTCTATCATGTCTCCCTGTAAAATCCAGAATAGAATTTAAAATCCCAGCGCCACCATCATTTCTTAAAGAGCTCATAGTACCATATTACTCCACTAGAACACTGTGCTCCTTGTGGTTCCCAGAGTCTCTGAGAGTACAATGAGAGGCAGATCCTTCAGCTCTCAGGTTCCTCTGCTGTGGAACCATTTATCAGTGTGGATTCAGGAGGCAGACCCCCTCTCTACATTTAAGATAAGGCTAGAAACTGTCCTCTTTGATAAAGCTTATAGTTAGAGCTGGCTTGGGTTTGTCACTAACTTGGCTTCTTCTCTTTCCTGTAGTTTTGTGCTTTCTCGTCTCTCTCTTCTCTTCTGCAGGTGTTTCTGCCTCCAGAGCTGCAGAGTCTGGATCTGTGATTGTAAACCATTTACTGCCCTTATCAACCTGCTCAACACTCACTGCTACTATTAGTTATTAGTATTATTATTTTTACATATCTCCATGTGGAACTTCCAGTTATGTTCTTTCCTTCCCCTCTCTCCCCTCTCTCCCCTCCCACTTCCTGTCATTACAGTATAACATTCTGCTATTCTAAGTTTGTTTTTGTCTTTTTACTGGCCCCTACAGTCACCATGAGGACCAAGGCCATCCTAGTTCTGACTTTATTCGTGCCAATTCTCCTGATTCCTGCATCATCTGATGGTAATCAAACACTCCACAGCAACACCTCCTCTACTTTTGTAAACAAGGCAGCAACCACTGAAACTCCAGCTCAATGGGAGGAGACGTCAGCCAACAACGCATCATCATCAAAATCCTCCCCGTCATCCTCCCCATCAACCTCACCAACACGCACAACAGCAGCATCTCATACTGGAACAAACAGCCAGTCTCTCTCCTCAGCATTAACCATGAAACCAACTGAATCCACTGCCAAATCCTCTAAATCCAAAATAATTATTTCGGTGACTCTGCTGAGCATCATGGCGCTGATGCTGCTTATAGGATGTTTCCACACCATGAGGAACAGGCAGTCAGGCCAGGACAACTCTGTCCCCAGGCTCCTTCTGGGTGTGAGGGAGAGGCTGAGAGCTGCAGTCAGCAACTTGGAGAACCGCCTCTGGCCGGGGGGGAAGCGAGGAGGGGAGGATGATGACGAAGAGGCAGGAAGAGGACAGGAAGAGGAAGGAGGACAGAGGAGTGATGATGGGGGAGAAGGAGGCAGCGGTGGATCAAAGAACCATGATAAGGACGAACACAATGATGAAGACAGCGATACTTCAGACTGCTCCAGTATGGAGGGGGACAACTTGAGGATGGGGGCGCTGAACAGACAGGAGGAAGAGGAGAGGAAGAACAACAAGGAGGAAGACGAGGATGAAACGAGTAGCGCAAGCAGTAGCGGTGTGGAAGGAGACAGCAGTGGAGATAAAGCAGGAGGCTCAGAAGAGATGGCACTTGTCAACTCTCCACAGGAGCATGATGAAAATGTTGATTTATGTGATGTCACTGCCCTGTAGTCAGACAAAGCATGACAGTAAGGAGAAGGGAAAGGCACCAGCATTACAGACAGTCATGCTGGCTTTAAATACATGGTTTTACTGAATGATGAAGGTTTGAATGCTGCAGGGCCTACGTCATGTCTTTAAACAGTATCTTCAACATAGAGTACAGATAGAATGTATGTTTCTTTTTGTTAATGCATTCAATGCTCTTTCCACTGTATGGGAATCCAGTTAATTTGTTTTTGATGGTAAATAAATAAAATGGGTGAAATATCTTCTGTCTTAATACTGAACAAAAAAGTTTTCAATGAAGTGTTCATTTTCCACAGCTGATGGTGATTTGGTTTTAGTCTTTTGTTCAAAATGAATATTAGTTTTACTCAAACTGCAGTCATTTGATTTTGGCACCAATACACATAAACAACAGCCCTGACATAAAAAATAATGACTGGAAAAACTTAGTTCTGCTCTTAAAGTCATTCATGCAAAAAAGTAAATAGAGCTCAGATAGCTTCTACCAACACCAGGATGCCAGCTCTGACCATGACCCACTCTAAAGTCACTCAGTGTGCCTCTGACCTCTGGAGACATCACTGTGACACTACACCTTTGTGTGGATTTCAGAACCTTTGTCCAGATGTCCAAACCGCTCCATTTCAGGACAGTGACTGACAGAAGATGATGCTGCTTGCAGCAGCCAGCAGCATGAGTCTCAAGGCAAACACTATGCTTATCTTCATCTATAATGTACAACTGCTACCATAACAGTTCAGATCAAAAAGATCAATTTTTAAAATGACCATAAAGAAACTTTCCCATTCAATAAACACAAAATACACACCAGGGTGAAGTGACCTGCAGACCTTAGAATTTACTCTTTGTCAGGTTGGTTTTATTTTTCCATTGTTGTATATGAAATTTCTGCTACTGGTTGTAGCCCTTGGGTTAATAGTGCAGGAGTGATCAGAGTGAACGCCTCTGACACTGAACTCAGTCACACTGAGCGGGTGTGAACACATTTCAAAGAGTGAGTGGTTTCTGCTTCAGTTGCAGACGTTAGAGACTGAACCTGTCCTCTGGCTCTGTTAGTCTTTGTCAGTAGTTTCCATTTCATATAAAGACCAGGTACTGCTACATCTATGGGTGATACAAAGAACTGTGCAAATCTCAAAATAAAGCCTAATGCACATGCTGAGCCTTGACTACTCTAAATGCAACATAATAAATACTGCATTTCTGGCTGAGTGTAGAGAGCTTTGAAACCTTCATGTTTGGGGAAATAACATTTACTAAATGTGGCGAGGAACACCAAGGGGAAAAATTAAAATTACCCACAACGCCACCTGGGGACTTGCACCCCAGGAAAAACCTAGCATAAATACTTAGTAAAAGACACACAGGTACATTACTGAGGTAGAGATGTGAGCTGAAAAATATATGAATGAATTTAATAATCAAAAAAGATAAGCAGGGACTGGAACTGCTGGAAAAGAAAGAAAATGGTTACAAACAGATGAACGAAAAACACTTGCAACTTAATGAAATAGTTAAAATGTACTTTATTACAATCTCTCTCTCTCTCTCTCTCTCTCTCTCTCTCTCTCTCTCTCTCTCTCTCTCTCTCTCTCTCTCTCTCTCTCTCTCTCTCTCTCTCTCTCTCTCTCTCTCCTAAAAGGGGAAGGCCTCAACATTCATGTTACGGTTTAAAATTCAAGTTAAAACACTAGGCAGAGGCCACACGCAGAGAGGCAGACTACACAAAGGAGTGTCAGGTGTGCTACCACCACTCTCCTTTGGTGCAGCAAAACCAAACTCACAGCAAATGGTGCAGTCTATAGTGTCCCTGTGTGTAAACTCACATGCAGTTAAGTGAAGGGCCCTCACCACAGGTACCTAGCCTCCCCACATTAGCACTCCGCTTAGGAAAGAAAAGAAACACCAAACAAAATTAAATCACAACCAAATAAACAATAATAGTAAAGCAAAAAAATATAGTGTAACCCAATAACCAAATAATAATCAACAAAGCAAAACTACAACATAACCCAGTTGATTAGAAACAAATTGAAGCAAAAGAAAAAGAATTTAGATGACTAAAGAAACAAAGCTAAAAAGAAACCTAAACTCTATCTCAATCTACAAACCAAAACTAAATGTAAAGGATAAAGCTAAACAAGAGAACAAAGGTTAAACTAAGGTCAAACAGGGGCAAACTAAGAGCAGGAGCTCACATTGCATATTTAAAATGTATTTTAACAAAAAAAAGTCATAGGCCAACTCACCACAGGATGTTAAAACCTTGCACCAAAATCCTTCACATGAAATACTGTACAGCACACGGACAGCCACAGCAGGGACAGAGCAGAAGGCAGAGAGACAAAAGCGCACAGGTGTCTTATATAACCTGATCCTGATTAGGTGGAATTGGGAGGGGGTGGCTCAAGGCTGCACTCAGCAACTCTACCTAGACTAGGGGAGTATTCCTCACCACATAAAGGCTGAACAATTAACTCAATGAATGAAAGACAAAAAACCCAAGACATCTCTCTCACTCACACACACACACACACACACACACACACACACACACACACACACACACACACACACACACACACACACACACACACACACACACACACACACACACACACACAGGAAGATGACCTGCTGAAAAAAACTTGTATACTAAAAGGTTCTAACATTTCTGGAAATGAAATCAGCACAAACATGAAATCCAGAAGCTTGTAACTATAGTTACATCTGATAAGGCCAACCACTCTCTCTACATGGTCACATCAGGACTGAACTTGTTACTAAACTCTTGAGGATTTCAGCTTTGACGTATAGTCCATTAGTAGCCAGAGTTCAGAGAGAAAGACTGCTCTTAAGGAGTTAGCACACATCTAGCCTGCCCACATTAGCACTCCATCTAGGAAAGAAAAGGGCCTCAAAAGAAAAATTAAATCAAAATCAAATAATGATAGCAAAGCAAAAAATATAATGTAACCCAATAACCAAATAAACAATCAGAATAACTTTATTAATCCCCGTAAGGAAATTCTTACTGTTACTTAATTCCCAGTTGAAAATGAAGAAAAGAGGAAAATTGCACAGTGTGGTAAGAGAAAAAATTTCTAGAATAGATAAATTAGAAATACTAATAATAATAAATAGAATAAATGAAGGAGAGTCCAATATTGTCCTTGTAATGGCAATCTGTCCACTAATCTTCTTTACCGCTACTATTAAGCAAACCTTCAGCAATAAGTATGACTGGTAATGAATCTTCCGACCAGGTAACTCTGTTCCAAAAAACTTTACTTAAAAAAGCAAAAACAAAGTTACAAGATTCAATGGTAAACGTACCGTCAAAAAACTATCTTGTTCCTTAGGCTGCTTAATCGTAACTGACGCCTAAGTGGCTGTGACCTCACAAACGATCAACCAAAAAAAGGGGCATTGTAAGATTTTTTTCTGTTAACAATTGAACACTGTAGTTATGGCTCTTACATTTCCAGACCCTAATTGCTTATGCGAGATGCAAAACAATTACCATAAATTATCAAACAGTAGAGCCATAAAACATTCAACATAACATCTATATTACATGTAGACACTCGTACTGACATACTCAAACTGTTCACATCACGTTTCAACAGACACAGTTTGTTTATAGGTCTGTCGAGTATGTTAGTCTTAGTCTGCACGCTGACTCGCCTCACAGTACCACTAGAGTCTGGCAACGTCTATCACTTGACCCCTATTCCAGGAGTTGCGAGGGGCAGATTTGTCCACTATCAGAACAATATCTCCTGACGAGAAGTTCCTCTGTGGTGTGAGCCACTTCTGTGTCTCCTGAAGGAGTGGCAAATATTCTCTTGTCCATCTGGTCCAAAATAGATTGGCAATATACTGTACTTATTTCAATCGCCATCGTGCATATTGATTGTTCTTGTCAAAGACTCCTGATGGGATGTCAGGTTGGGTTTTCATAAGCAACAGGTTAGGTGTCAAGGCTTCAACATCATTAGGGTCATCTGATACATGTGTTATTGTTCTGTTATTGATGATGGCCTCCACTTCACACATGATGGTTTGAAGTGCATCATCTAATGACTGTTGCTGTAGGACAGAGTTCAGGACTTTTCTCACAGTCCGGATTTGTCTTTCCCACACGCCACCTTGGTGTGAGGCTGCTGGTGTGTTGAACAGCCACTTGATGCCTTGTACTGTCGTGGTGTCTTGTATTTTGGTCTGATTCAAGTTTTCCAAAGCTTTGCGCAGTTATTTTTCTGCAGCAACAAAATTTGATCCGTTGTCTGAGTGCAAGATTTTTACTTGTCCTCTTCTGCATATAAAGTGACGGATGGCATTAATGCAGGAATCTGTATCCAGACTGTGAGCTACTTCAAGGTGAACTGCTCTGATCGTGAGGCAGGTAAAAATCACACCATGTCGCTTGACAAGGGTCCTTCCACGTTTGACCTCAAATGGGCCGAAGAAGTCGACCCCCACATTGGTAAAGGGTGGCTGATCAGGTAGTAACCTGTCCTCAGGCAGGTCTGCCATTTTCTGTCATCCAGCCTTAGCATTGAATCTTCTGCACACAATGCACTTTGAGACAATCCTCCTTACAGCTGAGTTAGCTTGAGGGATCCAATACTTTCGTTGCAGCACTGACAGCATATAGTTGCGACCACAGTGTCCAACTTCCTGGTGGATGTGCTGCAGTATGAGGTTGGCTATAGGTGACTGTTTAGAGAGGAGGGCTTGATGTTTAGCCTCTTGTGGCATTGCAGCCTTATTAAGCCTACCTCCAACTCTTAGTATACCATCCTGCAGCATAGGGTCCAGTCTGTGGATCTGACTTTTTTTTCTTGATTGGAGCCCTTTTTCATAGAGCACAGATCTCCTCTGAGAAATCCTGCATCTGACTTTGCTGTATGAGCTCTGTTTCTGCTCTGACCAGCTCTTCCAGTGATAACGCAGGCTGTGGAATTGTTGATTTGAATTTCGACATGTGCTCTACAATGAGCTTGTTTTGTTTTTCTGAGTTGTTTTCAGACTGACTGACAGTAGCTTTGAGCTCCTTTCTCTTGTCTTTTAGTAGTATTAGTGTGTCTTTCAGTCTGAGAAACCATGCGACTGCCTTCTTCAGTCGTTACCAGTTTGAGTAGAACGCAACAAGCTTGTTGAAAGTGTACAAGCTCTCAGTTGTGCTGGTCATGATGACTCTAGCGCACGTTTTGACTTCTGGGTCTCCTTCTATTGACAAGTCTTTCTCATCCAGCTGTTTAGGCCACTCATTTTCAGGTTTCAGCAGGAAAGCTGGGCCGTGTATCCAGACTTTGTTCTGCATGAACTTCTTCACTTTGACCCCTCGAGAAGCCTGATCCACAGGATTTAGTGCCAAGTGGACATAGCGCCATTGAGTGGGATGAGAATGGTCCCTTATGGTGGTGGCTCTGTTCGCCACAAAGGTTTTGAAGCGAACACTTTCATTTGAAAGATATCTAAGTACTGTACTGCTATCAGTCCAGAAGACTGATTCCTGTAACTGGACCGTGAGATCCTGTCTGACAGCAACGACTGCTGAATGGTGCAGCTGTGCTGACTGCATGGATCCAAACTGATCTGTTTTGATGCATCTGGGTATGCTGAACTCCGTCAAGTTCTTCAAGTCTGACAACCATTCATGCCATCTTTTTGCATGTCCATTATCAATCACTTCATCCCAGCCATGTTTCTTTTTGCGCAAATCGCGCAAGATGAGCTTTGCTGGTAATATGAGTGGGGCCAAAAAACCAAGGGGGTCAAAGACAGAACTTACTGTGGACAAGATGCAACATCTGGTGACAGGCTTTCTTTGCATATTTATCTGGAAGCGGGACCGGTCAGTCTCTGTGCACCACTGCACGCCAAGTGCACGTTCCATTGGAAGTGCGTTGTGGCTTAAATCCAGGTCATTGTCTGGAATAGACAGCAAGACTATCTTGCAGTTACTCACTCACTTGGTCAGGTGAGAACCTCCTCTGGCGCATAAGTCTGTGAGTTCTTGTACCAGTCTGACTGCCTGCTCACTTGTTTCCACTGCTTTAAAGCAATCATCGACATAAAAGTGTCTTAACAGTGTCAATGGCCTCAGCACTCACAAACCCTGCTCCATCCTCTGCAGTTCTTCTCAGAGCGTAGGAGGCACAACTGGGTGAAGATGTAGCACCGAATAGGTGTACCTTCATTCTGTATTCTTCCACATTGTTGTTTAGATTGCCTTCTGGCCACCACAGAAACCGCAGCAGGTCTATGTCTTCCTCCGAGACCCTAACCTGATAGAACATGGACTCCACATCCGCCATCAGCGCCACTGGATGCTCTCTAAACCTCAGCAAGACACCAATGAGGTTGTTAGTGAGGTCCGGTCCTGGGAGCAACTGCTCATTTAGGGAGATACCCTGGTATGTGGCCGTGCAGTCAAAGACTACTCTTATCTTTTTTTTTTTCTTGGGATGGTACACACCGTGCTGAGGGATGTACCACACGCGGCCGTCACTGCGACTGAGTTGCTCAGCTGGTATTTTCTCAGCATAGCCGTTTTCAATGATGCCTTTCATGAACACTATGTAGTCTTTATGGAAGCCTGGGTTTCTCTTGAACTTTTTTTTTTTTAGAGTGTCAATCCTCTGCTGTGCCATGCAGGGATTGTTTGGCATTTTAATGTTCACATTTCTCAGGGGCAAACGCAGGCTGTAATGCCCATCAACTACCATGGCTGAGCTTGAAACCAGGTGCATAAACCTGTGATCATCCTGAGACATTTCATCCTTTTCTTCTCAGCTTCGTTCTGGGAAATCTGTGTTGTACTGTTTCACTAACAGTTCTTCTAATTCCCTCACTTGAACACGATTAGCTGTGTAGCTCTGCAGCTTACCATCATCTGCCATCACCATCATTGTCGTGGGATATTTTCTTTCTTTACTGGGATGTGGTTGTGTGTAAACACCTTTGGCAGCTCAATGAATTTATCATCTTCAAGACCACATACCTCAAGATCTGAAGGAACAACACTTTTCATTAACTTGTGACTTTGAGAGTTGTCTTGTGCCATTGTGTCAAGAAGAAAGTGGGTGCTCTTTCCTTTAAGATTTAGTTTTCTCTGAATGTCTTCTGTGCAGAATGTTGCGGTGCTGCCAGGATCTATGAAGGCCTATGTTTCCATCTCTCACTCTTCTTGGACTTCACTTTAACTGGTACAACAGCAAGCACACATTCTTCCTCTCCAGCCCCCATGTTTCCACTTGACTCTTGACCACACGACACATAGGCACTGGACACTACGTTGTTCCCATCATTGTTTTCTTCAAACTTTTCTGGAGCTCTGTTATCTTCTGTTTTGACATGGAGTATGTCTGGATGCGACTCAGAACAAACTTGACACTTAAGTCGTTTTTTGCACTTTTTGCTGAGGTGCCCAAAGGTAAGACATCCGAAACACAAGCCTTTAGATTTCAGGAAGTCAATCCGTTCCGTGTTTTTCAGCTCTTTAATTTTGTCGCCTACAGAAAGTGAATGATTCTTCTGGCAAAAGAGACGAGGTTTGTGAAAAGCTGTGAGAACATCTTTTACAGGGCTGCTTTTCTAAGCAGTTGCCTCCATAGTTGCATCTTTCATACTTGTAGCAAATGTACTTTCTCTTTGTCCAGTTTTCCTGACATTCCTCTCTTTTGTAGCCTTTTCTTTGGCAGAGTGTGGACTCTCTATAACGTCACCAAAAAGAGGATCCAGAGCTACTTTTGCTTGTCGGTCAATGAAGTCGACTAGGTGAGAAAACCTTGCTCATCCTCTTTCTGTCTCATGAATTTCAAATGCAGTTGTTCTCCACTTCTCTCTAAGCTTGTAAGGAAGCTTTGAAATAACAACTTGCATATTAGTAGGATTATCCATTGTGCTCCTACATCCAATCAGGAAAAGAGCGTAAGCACTTAATGCTTTACCATCTTCAGATTTGATCTGAGGTCATTTCAAAGCTTTATCCATGTATGCATTTGCGATCTTCAGCTCGTCTCCATATTGCCTCTGGAGCAACTTTCTGGCCTCGAGGTAGCCTCTGTCAGGTGACATATGCTCACAGCTACGAACAAGTTCTTGCGGCTCCCCGCTCGTATACTGTTTCAAGTAGTACAACTTGTCCTTATAACTGTCTGTTTTATCAGCCACAGCATGCTCAAATGCCCTGATGAAGGATTTATAAGTGAGTGGGTCACCTTTAAAAACTGGAATGGCTTTCAAAGGGACATATGACCTCCTCTGTTGCTGTACCAGCATCTCAGTAATCTCATTCTGCCTCTGCATGACTTCATGCAGTCCTCCATCATTGTGAGCTGCCCGTGGGTGGCTGCTGCCAGGTGGCTTGGTCTGATGTGTGTCTGGTAAAGGCAGCGCCAATGTGCCAGGAATATATGCTGCTCGTCCTCCTGCAGCAGCATTCAAGGACTGCATAGCATTTGCGCTCTCTTCTTCTGGTTTACTTTGTGCACGCCTTTGAGATACAACGCTGTTAATGCTTCCTTTCTCACTGTCATAGTCCTTCAACACCTTGAGTTTGGCGTTAGACTCTGCAATAGCTGTGTCTAGAGCAAGCTGTTCCATTTTAGCTTTCAGCTTCAGCTCTTCACTTTCCAACTCCTGTTTCCTCCTTAAAGCTTCTGAACGTGCCATCAAAGCTGCACGTTCTGCTTCTTCCTTCATATGTGCTGAGGACCCACTAATTGTTGATGCAACTGAGGATTTCTTACTATGTTGACTTCCTGTAGCAGCTTGAGATACACTGTCCTCTGCTTTGACATCATCCTCACCAAGATTGCTTCTTGGGTTTTCATTTGCACCTTTATCTCCATGTGCATTATCATATCTGTTAATTTCTTATTTAATTAATTTCTAATTCTTATTTTCAACAAAGTCTCTTAAGTGTGCTGCTCTTTGTTCATACCAGTTATGTTGATCTACTTGTCCCTCACCTTCATCCGATAAAGCCACAACTGCAGCATTTATATCCTCAAACACAGTGAATGTTTTACCAAACTGATTATGAAGCATTTCTTCTACCTCATGCACAGTTGAATAATCAAGTTTCAAGTTTTCAATAATTCTCATCATGCTTGTAAGCTGAGATAATTTACCTCTTCTGGATCCAAAAAGCCTGCTTATTTTATCCTCCACTGCCTTCTCTGTGGACTTTGGCGCCCTCTTGTGGGCGGATTCTTCCATGGCCACAGAAAGAACCACTTGTCTGACCGCTGATATCCAAATCCACGTCAAGGCAGTGCGCTCGCCATTTATGCGATGCGCGTCTCCGACATCCACTTAACGAGTTCATTAAAGAAAGTTGTCGAAACTTGTTGCAAAGCATCCACAGGCTTTCGTTGTGAGGGCTTGGGTTTTAATCCTCATCCATTCAGAAATGGCTTTCATCCACGTTAGTCCGTTCTTCTTTCCGTCGAGAGCGGAGTTTTTTGACTCACATCTAACGGCAATCTGTCCACTAATCTCCTATACCGCTACTATTAAGCAAACCTTCAGCAATAAGTATGACTGGTAATGAATCTTCCGATCAGGTAGCTCTGTTCCAAAAAACTTTACTTAAAAAACAAAGTTACAAGATTCAATCGTAAACGTACTGTCAAAAAACTATCTTGTTCCTTAGGCTGCTTAATCGTAACTGACGCCTAAGTGGCTGTGACCTCATAAACGATCAACCAAAAAAGGGGCATTATAACATTTTTTTCTGTTAATAATTGAACACTGTCGTTATGGCTCTTACTGTCCTAACTTTGGACAACATTCTCCTCTCCAACACTGTGTCCATTGATAATAATCAACGAAGCAAAAATACAACATAACCAGTTGGTTAAACAAATTCAAACAAGAGATTAAAGAAATTAGATTATTAAAGAAACAGAAACCTAAAAAGAAATCTAAACTCAAGGCAAAAATCAAGAACAAAAGGTTAAACTAAATCTACAAATCAAAACTAAATGTAAAGGATAAATCTAAACAAGTGAACAAAGGTTAAACTAAGGTCAAACAGAGAGCAGACTAAATGTAAACTACATTTAAAAAGACGGGGGAAAACATCAACAGTGCAGCATACTCAAACTGCATATTTAAAATGTATTTTGACAAAAGAACAGTCGTAGGCCAACTCACCACAGGATGTTAAAAACGTGCACTTAACAGGAGGCAAAGACATAGACAAACGCACACAGCTGTCTTATATAACCTGACCCAGATTAGGAGGAGTTGGGAGGGGCTGGCTCAAGACTGCACTCAGCAGCTCTACCTAAACCAGGGGAGTATTCCCCACCACACATGGATATGTTTTCCAGATCAGAATGTTAATGATTTGATGTGAATCTGGTACTTGGACTTTAAATGCATCTGTGAAGCCGCTGTCAAAGCAACAAGCCTTTAAGCCCAACAGTACAGGTCAAAAGCATCACAAACCACAACCACCAAAATGATCACACAGTTGAATTAGCAAGTCTATAAGACAGTTTCAACGCAGCTGAACATTATAATCTTCATGGAGGTGGATTACAGGACTGTTGCAGGAGGCTGCCTCGGTTTGAGCGAGGTGTACCTTACAAACAGCCAACACAGCATATCAAACAAAATCAAGGTAACAATGAGCAAAAAGACATCACCTTAACAGTCCTGATGTTAAAATCATTGCTGTGCAGCCAGGAACATGAGGGAAGACGGCCCAAATGCAGAAACCCCAGGACAGACAGATGAGTGAACTGAAAGTCTTATTAAACTCAAAATCACTGGAACAGTCCAGGGCCAGAGAACAAAACTTTAACAAGAAAAAATCATCCATGAAAGAGGGAAAAAGGCAGGAAACAACCAACACTAGGCAAACTTTAAAAGTCCTTACTTGAGATCAAAAGGCAGCCAAGGTAAGTCCAAACACAGGGAGTTGACTCGAGGACGCAAGGCAGAAGCACACACTGGAAGCAACTCAGGTACAGACACAGGCAAACTGTGTACTGGGGAACAACAAGACTTATATAGACAGGAGGTAATGGGCAACAGGTAACACCAATCAGGGCGGGGCAGACAATCAAAAAAGGAGGGAAAGCAGACAAAGACAGGAAGTACACTGGGGACTAATGCACAAGGGCTAGGGCTTCAAAATAAAACAGGAAATAGAAACAAGAAGCAGGACTCAACCCAGAAATACTGAAAAACACCCAAAAGAAACCATAACCAGAGTCTACAGAAAGTTTATTACACTATTAATCAAAACTGATGATGAAATACACACATTTAGTTCTCTGTGTCATAAACTTTCCTTTTAGACAATATAAATCATTAGCAAGAATAAAAAAAAAAAAAAAACAAAACAAATGAGAGAAACCCCCAATCAAAATGCCGTACATGATGAGCCACAAGTGCTAAAGTGCTGTGAACTACAATTGGATTTAATTGTTTTTTGCCGCAGATATTCCTGGCATTGAACACTTAAGTGATTCTATTACCATGACAGTTGTATGTAGGCAGAGGTGGACAAAGAGTATTTCATATCAGAACCATATCAAATCCTGTTTAAACAAATGTAAGAGATGTTCCAGGCACCAAACTATGGAATATGTCAGCATACAACCCATTTAACATGAAATACACAATCACTAAATAAACTCAGTTAAAACAGGAATAGGACTCTTAGGTGGAGCTCAGATGTTGTCTACTCATGTTCATTGAGTTATGGCCCTGAGTGACTTTTCATTATAAAAACAAAACAAAACTGTGAATTAAATCATCATGATAAATAACCTAAATAATAACCTAAAATAATCCTTATTAAAAAGTTATAAGGAAATACTCCTCCATGTAGCAGCTAGTTAGCCATGTTGCTGCTGCTGACCATTCCACACTGCTTGGTTTGGTCTTCTTGTTCAGTTTAACAAAGGTTGGTATTGCTAAATGTTGCGTTACCACCATCCACTGGAAAGTGCTTGGTCCTCCAGCATTTTGGAAATTTTGTGATGCAGCAGAACAGTCTCAAAAGGATCAACACCAATAGGCTGAGATTATCACAAATACATTTCCGTTGAAAAATGCTAAACTGATGTACAAGTTGTAAATTAAAAAGCAAAGATAGAGATTTACAGATAAAACTCACTCTTCATATATGTGTGGATTATGTTTTACGAGTTATGAGTTTAGCTTGAGTTACTGGTCAGTAGCCAAAAGTTTAAAAAGGACAGGTCAGTACAGGATGTTCTTGTAGAACGGGTTGTACAACAATGTCCAAATATGACAAACCTCGTTCCAAAGTAGGAAGTCAAAAATGAATTACCATTATTGGTGCGAGTGACTTTTGGAAAAGAAGAGATTGGAGTGCATGTTCAAATGAATGCCAAAAGGTTTCACAAATGAAATAACAAATGCTGTATAACCAAATGACCTTGTGATTGATGGTCTCAAATGCAGCACTAAGATCTAACAGGACAAGCATAAAGACGAGTCCTCTGAAAATCTGACTGAAAACATACCATTCTTATTCAAGGAATCACATATCTGTTTTGCAACAGCTTTTTTTTTGAGGATTTTATAAATAAAGGGGACTCTGGATAAAGGTCTGTATTTATAAAACATCAGGATCAAGAGTCTTTTGAAGGCTTTTTAAGTAGAAGTTTAAATGTTGCATCCTTAACAGCCTGCAGTCTGTAGCCTGTTGAAAAATATAAATGTATCCGATCTAATATGGAAGCATTGACTTTTCATTTTAACTTTTCATCCTCACAGATTGAAGGATGTCATTGTTGACTGTACCAGAGCTCTCTTGTTATCATGAGTATGTAATGAGCTGCCGGACCACACCACCATTCCAGAGTGAAATATTGATTCTCAGTAACTTTCACCACTTGTGCTTAAATTAGATAACACACTCAAACAGACCTCTTGGAATTTTTGTTTGTACTTTTACCTGTAACGATCAGAATCTGATGAAGTTTGGACTTCACTCTGAGGTAAGGAACATACGTTTCCCCTCTGTGATGTAGTAACTACTAAGTTTACATAAAGAAACAGAAAAGTTCACGAAACTTATATCAGCTCAACATTAGGTTACATATATATAGATATAAATTTACTAATCTGAGATGTATGAAAACAGAGTTAAGGTGTGTTTTCCCTCTTACAACATGTTAAGATTGTGAACAGGGCTCAGCAGGTCATGTGCTAACAAGGTAATGAGACTGGACATATGCATCTCTGAGCAAATGTATTCATTTGGATTCATGTTAGTACCATTTTTCTCATGACAGGTCACCTTTGACCAGGATTACAGGCTCCTGCAGAGCTGTGAGGAGCTGAGAACAAGCTTTACATGCTGGACAAAAGATCAATGTGGCCACTGGTCGTGCTGCAACTATACAAACCAGTGAAAACAAGCACAGAAGGGTGCAGCACACAGTCCTGCCGAGTTTACTGAGCGAGCTGAATGCAGTTTCATTTTGCGTTTATGTGACGTCAGAGTAAAATTAGAAATGCTCTCAGTCCAGCACAGTTTAGGTTCCAGATGGTCATTAGCAGTAGTTTGGTATTTTGTTTTGCTGACAGCAGAGAGCTCCAGTCTGAAACCAGAAGAAAAACACCCAGGACAGTCTACTGGTGAGTACCTCTGAGTGGTGAGGCTGTTTGTACTTGGTAGAAGCATCACTCTTTCAGTTTAGTCTCTCATTCATTCATGTCTGTGCTGCTGAAACTGTGGAGAATTTACTCAGGTACTGAAATATACAAACATGATGAAAAATCATTAGATGTAAATTTCCAAAAGCTGGGATTATCCTATTTATAATATGATATATTTACAAAGTACTTTGAGTATTTGCTCAGTTACAGAATGTACAGTTGTTGTGACCTATAGGCTGATAGCCTAGTTTCAAACCCCTAAAACACACAGCTAAACATGTGGATCAGACAATAGAAACAAGCTGTAACCCACACAGGAGTTTACTTCACATATTGGTTAAATGTGTTTAATTTTCATGGCATAATGTGAAGCAAAAGGCACCCAACTGAAATTAATAAGAATTTTCAACTTCACAACTTTCCTGAATTTGGTGCATTGAAATAAAATCGGAGCTCTCACTGTCCTCTGCCTTTGCTTAGTGCCTCAAGATGCTCGGCTGGCTGAAGGAGGCAGCCGCTGCTCCGGCAGGGTGGAGATGAAGCACCAGGGCGAGTGGCGAGCTCTCAACATCAAGCACAAAGAAGCCGCGGTTAAGGTCAAATATGCACAAGTGGCGTGCAGGCAGATGGGCTGTGGCTCTGTGGTTTCCATATCAGACAACACCAGCAACACTGACCAGCAACCAGCATGGGAGGTTAATTTCCCCTGCCAAGGCTCTGAGTCGACTCTGAAGGAGTGCAGAGGCACTAGGACACGCAGCAGAGTGCAGGGGAAAGATACATCTCCCTTCAGTCTGGACGTGATCTGCTCAGGTGATGCAAAAAAAAAAAAACAACATTTAGAATTTAACAAAGGCAGAGGGAGCAGCCCTGCATGTAGTCTTGGTACAAAGTGGCTCTGACAGGAGCAGCCACAGCTGTTAAGTTCTCCATGTTAAATGAAGAAGGGGTCTGCCTCTACCCCTCCTCTACTGTGATTCGTCTGCAGTCTGACCGAAACTGTAGAAAGTTTCCTAAAAGAGTCCAAAAAGCTGGAGGGAGGTAGAAGAGACGAGAAACGAGAAAAGAGAAACATCAAGTCACACTTCAGAACTGAGGTACACAATTCTAATGTGAATGGGCAAGATCTGTCATAAACCTGGCCACCATCAGCAGTCACAAAGTGAAAAAAAAGGCTGATGTCTTTTACTGTAGCCACACACACACCACTTCAATAAGTGGAGAAATCAAAAGCTTGACATGGTAAATGTGCCTGTTCCTCTGGGAGGAGGGTCTGACTGCAGATTGTTTTTTTTTTTGAAGCTGCAGCTTGATCTCTGCCTCTGTTTGCAGAGTCGGTGAGGTTAGCGGACTCATCGGATGTCTGTGCAGGCAACGTGGAGGTGAAGGTCGATCAGGGTTGGGCCCCAGTGTGTGGGGATGGTTTTGACTCTGAGGCTGAAAAGGTGGTCTGCAGGGAGTTCGGCTGTGGGCCTCCAGGGTATAGTACACGGCCACTGGAAAAAGGAGAAGGACCGGTCCTAAGCAAAGAATTCCAGTGTAAAGGCAACGAGTCTCGCCTTGAAGACTGCGCCAGTTCAGCCCGCAACGACTGCAGATCAGCTCCTTGGATTTCATGCACTGGTATGTGCACATCTGTCATCTTTTTCTTTTAAACTCTTTTAGGGGAAGTCCTGACACCTGAACTGATTCCTGTGGTCAAATGTAGATACCTGAGTTTGCTTTTGTATATCAGTTGTTTGTAGTTTGTGTCCACGTCACTCTGCATTTCCATTAAGCCTTTCCAGATTCTTGCTCCCTCTGGTGTTCCTGCAGTGGACTGTAGATGAATCAGGAGCTGGGCTGCAGTTAGCCCCAATGTGTGGCTCTTGTGTTATATATACAGGACTGGAGCCACAGGCTACAGTTTGTCATTCCTTAGACACATGCTGCTCCTTGAACAAGACTTCATTTAAATGGTAATAAGTTAATCTGTCCATTCATCTATCTGTTACATTATCATTTAGTAGTTGTTTCATTGGTTGATGAAAATTGAAAATAGTTGTCATAGCTCTTGTTAATAAGACATAAGTGTCCTGCATCTTAATAGGCAGGCTTGTACATCTACAGTCCACATTCACAACAAGTTACAGCCCTTGTAAAAGAAGAGCTCTGACCTGACAGATCCCCTGCTACATAAGTGCTAGAGCTCTAGAAAAGGCTCCACAGAGCAGAGGGGAATTTCAAAGTGTGGTTCACCACTCAGCACTCTCATCAGCCTTGTTTCCAGATGCAACATGCAGCTGTTTTCAGCTCAGACGCTGGCTGATGAGCACAGCTGCTAAAAGGCCGAATATTTTATATATGGGTTTGACTTCTGTCAGTTACTGCAGCTGCAGGAGAGGTGGCTAATGAAATCAATAAAGCCAACCATACAGTGTGCAGGCTGCATGAACGAGTGTAAAAGCTGCTATTCTGACATGTGCAATAACTCTCTTGTCTCTGTCCAGATCTTCCTGATGTGAGACTAGTGGGAGGAGAAAGTCACTGTAAAGGTACACTGGAGGGAAAGAGGGAGGGAGAGTGGAGGCCCCTGAGTGATTTGTGGCATTTCTGGAGACTAGAACACTCCGCAGAGGTTTGTCAGCAGCTGGGCTGTGGAAGTGCCGTCTCAACATCAAGGAGTCACCTTCCAAAGAGTCGAAGCGTGTGGCAGCTGTCGACTGACTGTGATCGCGCTGGTTCATTCTGTAAATGGTGGGAAGAGTCCGGTTCGACCACAGTCATGACTGTGGTTTGTTCAGGTAACAGTAAATTTGTGTAAAACGTGTGTCTCTATTCCTCCTTGTCCTCATCCTGTATTGTTAACAATGATTTCCTCTCAAAGCTCAAAGTAACAGGAGTAAACCCGTGTGTTCTGGGCTCTGTCTGGCTCGCCAGCAGTTTTCTTACAGTTTTCCAGTGTGGCTGTTCTTCCCAGATTAGACATGATGAATGGATTGAGAGCTGCTCTCAGAGTTTCAGAACTCATAAAGATGTGATCATCTCTCGCTGTCTCTCGCTATCTTTCTCCAGAGGCTGTGAGACTTGAAGGGCCCAGCAGATGCTCGGGAAAGCTGGAGGTGAAGTCTGGTCAGTCGTGGGCCTCAGTGTGCGAGTCATCCTTCAGTATAGAGGCTGCAGTCGTTGCCTGTCAACATCTTGGCTGTGGGTTTGTCAAGACATTCTATACAAAGACAAATGACCAATTTCAAAATACAGAGCACACCTGGAGTCCGATCTTTAAATGTGGAGGGAAAGAGAAGCATCTTCTTGATTGTCCCTCCACCATGCTCAACGTCACAGAAGAGGAACAAAGCCAGTGTGGTGAAACTTACCTTACCTGCATAGGTAATATGCAAGATTATTTTCATTTCATTGTTTTCGTTGTAACAGGACTAAGTTCCATGCTCTGGATGATATTAAACGTGCATTATTTTACATACTGAATTCAGCTGTTGACTGGCCACAGTCAGATTTTTCAGAAAAACGTCTCGCTTTGCTCCATAAATTTACACCTTCAGGAAATGTACTGAAAATGTACTGCTAAATTTGCTGGGATGTTTTTTTTTGGCACTTCTCCCCCTCCTACACATTCCATGTAACGGAGAAGCTTATTTTCTTCAGGTATAGATCCAATATACTTGCACTGGCTGATTTGAAAAATGTACAATTTCTCTTTCCTTTGCAGAACGTCCTCCTAAACCTCGTATGGACATATATACCTTACAGGAGCATGATTCTGACAACGTCAGAGAGCTTCTCAAAGGCCAGCGCTTTGCCATCTCCTGCTCCTATTTTTCATCTTACAACATATTCTCCATCCGCCTCAAGTATGATGTCTACAGTGAACACCCGACTGTGCAGACACAGACACCTGTTAATGGGACTGCTGTCTTCCTCTTTCCTCCTGCCGAGGATTCCCACCAAGGAAGCTATCAGTGTGATTACAACTATGATTTCAGTCCAGACATTTTCTCTGAGCTAGGTCATGTCTATCTCACAGTAACAGGTAAATCTCAGTCTTGAAATCTTTATCCTGCTGTACTTTTGACTTCTCATGGGTGCTGATGTCTTGTATGTGGCTTGTCACCGATTTGATTGCAGAGCCCAGTAATGTGAGGTTAGTGGGAGAAGGCCAACGCTGTGCTGGTGGGCTGGAGGTGAGGCATCGTAAAGAGTGGAGACCAGTAAGCTACCTGCAGTCCTGGAGTATGAAGGAGGCAGCTGTGGTGTGCAGACAGCTCAACTGCGGCTCGGCTGTGTCGACCGGCAAAGTTGATAACTGGGCTGGACCTCTGCGTGCGTGGCGCTTTTATTCTGATTGTCACGGCTCTGAACGTTCACTGATGGACTGTGGGACACTGAAGAAGTGGCGTTCTTCTTCTGCTGTTCAAGTGGTCTGCTCAGGTGAGATCAGTAGCAGCAGTATTCTTACATTTAGCTAATGATGGTCTGAGCTCTACGTGTTTGTTTATTTATTTATTGAAATTTTATGTATAAGTGTGTATGAGTCTGACTGTCAGATTAAAGACATTTAACATTATTAATCTACCACTTGGCATTTGCACCTCCATTCTCCTGTTTTCCTCTTCATTTGCAGACGTTCTGCTTCAGCCTAATATAACGTTTTACTCTGGATTAACTGAGGACCAGCAGCAGGATGTACAGCTCTACAGGGGCTACAGCTTCACTGTCAGCTGCTCTGTGGAGCCACAGTACCCTGGAGGTCACTTCAGCCTCATCTTCACTGGCTTCAACCAAACCTACAGCCAGACCCAAGCAGCTGTCAATCACTCTGCCCACTTCCTGTTTACTGCTGCAGACACGACGCACCAAGGGAACTACAGCTGTGTTTATCACAACTTTATTTTCAGTCACAACTTCTCCTCTGAGAGCCAGAGCCTCTCTCTCACTCTCTCAGGTATGACAGTAGATTTGTTTAGTCTGAATCATAGAAATATATCATGGAAACTGTAAATTAACAAAATGTATCTCTGAATCTAAATGTGAGCTTCTTGTTAGATATGGCAGCCACCCTTTTATAAACTTACCAGGGCTTTTCCTGTTAATCCCTGGCTAGACCATTTGGACGTGATGTTGGATGATGGAGTGTACAGAGAGGACGATAACTACACCTGCTGTGCTGGGACACTGTTTGTGTCCAGAGGGGATGACATGAGACGGCTGAGTGCAGAGTCCACAGCCTGGGACCTGAAGCATGCTTCTGTGGTGTGTAGACAGCTGGACTGTGGTTCTGCCATTTCAACCAAAGAGATCGTTCTTCCCAACAAGGAACATCTGTGGCATTTCTTCTCTGACTGTGATGGATCCGAGTCGGCACTTCTGGACTGTGGAGCTACAAAACTGTGGTTTTCCTCTTCTGCTATTGAGGTGGTCTGCACAGGTGAGACATCAGTGCAAACAAGCTGGACAAATACTCTTAAATAATTATTCTGTGATCATCAAAAGCTTATTTACTATTGCTGAAACCATTCACGCTCCTTTTAGCTCGGATTTGACCTCCACCAACTCCCTGGAAAAATATCTGGCTCTGTGGCTGGTTAATGCACCATTATGTTCACCAGCTAGTACCTAAGTTTGCCTGTCTGCTGTTAGGTGCTGGGCAGGTAGCTTACAATGGGGTTTTCTAGCTCTTTAACTAAAAACAGAATATGGAAACAGTGTTGATGAAAACAGTGAAACTGAACCAAAGCAGTAAAATTGTGGGCGGCTTTTAAAACAATGAGCTAAAAGAGGCTAAAATGCTCAGTTGATGTTTCCCTGTGAGTTCTCTGTAACTAAATCAAGTCATATCTTGTGGACAAACTGTCTCCGTTACACTATGAAAGATGATTTTTTTCCATCGAGGATAGTTGGCCTCATGTGTGAAGCTCCTCAGGGCTCAACTCTGGGTCCACAGTGGTTGCAGTTGTACATATTGCCTTAAAGCCAAATAATGCTGAAATACATGTTATCATAATTATGCTGATGACACAGTAAAATGACTGATTTAATGCATTGCAAAATAAGCTTTCCCAAAACATGCCACTGAGTCGCAGCACCAAGGACAAGTTCCTTATGTCATGTTAAAAATCCTGAGTAAGTAACTTGTTAGGACTGATGCAGAAAAACCTTGGTTACACATTATGGTTGTTCCAAGGGTTAAATCTAAAGCTGGAGAAGTGGCTCTCCTTCCCTCTTGGAATACCTTTGTCAGATTGCATCAGATGTGCTCCACCATTAACACAGTTCAAAAGCAGACCGCACCCTTTCCTGTTCCCCTCAAATGTAAAATAACTCTTTGTGCTATGTCTCTTTAGGGCAGCAGGGGGACACAGGCAAGAACTGAGGACATGAATCTGGAATGTTAAAACATGAAGGGTCCTCATCCTGGAGAGGCTGACACAGCAAGATACAATCTACATCATGATAGTGTTTTACTACTAACATTAAATGCATTGATCCACTCCAGATGTTGGCATGAAAATGGTGATGAACAATAGATGACCTTTTTGTTTTAATCCAGATGACACTGACACTGTGACCCATTCTAACTTAATGCTTTAGTGCTTACTCATTACTCACTGCATTTCAGGACCTATTTCTAATTTCTGACACATACACAGCCTCTTTGGAGTGTCTATGTTCTGGACCTTTTGTTGCAGTAGAAGGAAAAAAAGGGTCTTGAGAGTCAGCCCAAGTCCACAGAGCGTGCAACATTAATGGCTGCCGTGTTTAGCAGGCTACTGAATTTAAACCTCGTACCTCAGCTTAACCTCCCTGCTCACTGCCTCCTCTAATTCTCATTTAAACTGTCAGTATTACACAGATCTGATACTCAGTCATGAATCTGAATACGCACTGCTTAAAGTGAAGTGACTCATTGTTCCAAAGACCCATACTTCTGATTCAACACTTCAAAATAAGACACTAATTTGTATACAATAAAAATAAGACTCGTTGAATTACATGAAAACATTCTTATATTCCTTTTTATGCAACCACCTGAAGAAGGTACATAAGATCCATCCAGCTTCATTACATATTACAAAGTCTAAAGAATCCAATGCTCTGATGTTACGTACCTTAAAGCAGTTATTTGTGACTTAATAAAATGGCTTAATATCAGTCTCTGCAGACGATGTCCGTTTCATGGTAAACTTCAAAATTTCCTTTACAATCATTCAAAAAAAAGTACAAACTTAAGAAACGTATCTATGACTGATGCCTCTTATTTCAAACATCTAAGTAAAAACACAGATCAAGCACGGACACGGACAGTCACGTTAACCTGTGGTCAAGTTGTTACTTAGTTAAAATGTTGAGGATGTGGAGGAAGTGCATGAAAAGAGCCGAGTCCACATTTGTATATAATAGAAATACTTTTAATTTGAAGGTTCATCACAGGCATAATTGTAAACAAGATATTTAAAAATGCAGATTTCATTTGTATCATCATTCAGACTGTCCACCTCTCATGCACTCTGTCACTGTCATTTACACACACACACACACACACACACACACACACACACACAAAGACTAAACAGACAGAAAAACAAGTGACTAGAGATTCTGCTGGATTAAAATGATCCACAAAGGATTCACCTCAAGAGCACACACACACACACACCATTCACTCCCCTGACACACACACACAAAAAGAAATGTTTGCATCGAGTGGGGAGGGGGTTGTGTTGATGTCTGTAGTAACTTCTACCTGGACAAAGCAGAGATCCTGAGAAAAGAAAAGAACAACCTTAGATTTTTATTTCCACACTTGGAGCATTTCACATTAGGCCACAATGAAAGAGCATGTTTTTGATTTTGTGTGTTGTGTGTGTGGAGTGAGTGTCTGTAACTCACTGTAGCTTGTTCTGTAACAGCTCCAGCCTCTGCCGATCGACGTAGCGTGAGAAGAGGGAGAGCAGGTTGGGAGGGGTGAAGAGGGGAGGAGAGAGGGATGAGGAGGGAACGCTGAGCAGCTCCCTCGTCACTGAAAACACCAACTCAGTCCTGGACAGAGAGAGAGAGGGTCAGTGTGTGGAAAACATTTTGGGATGTGTAACGACGACTGAAGGAGCAGCTGACGCTACAGACGCAGTGGCTTACCATCGATTGTCGTCCATGAGCTGACAGTTGGGGTCTGAGCTTTGCATCCTCTCTCCTTCACTCAGGATCAGATACAGCAGTGTCACACCAAACTAGACAGAAACACAGAGGCGTGTGTAATATATGTATGTATGTGTGTGTGTCTTTGGTGCATTGGTGGACTTCAAAGTGTAGAGCTGACCTTGTTCTACATTTTTCCTCCTTATTCCTCCCTTAGTCTGTCTCTTTCCAACATCCTCTCTCTGTGGCTCTCAGTACCAAGCCTACTGGTCCGTACTGAAAACATAAATCTTTCAGAACAGCTCACTGATATATAACTTTCTTTTTTAAAAGGGCTCCGTAATTTCCAGCAAGCGTTACTGAACAGGGTTTGTGTGGTGTCACTCAGAGCAACATGTGCTTGGACAACGATGGAGCTCTGTGCCACGGGGGGGGAAAAAAAGGATATATCAGGCTCTGGATACACACACAGCACTTAGGATAGGTTTATTTTTCACCAGTGGTGTTGAACTAATGATTATATTGTGATACAGCTCAGCTGTAATGGAATTTGTTTTCAACAAGGAAAATGTGAAAGCAGCAGGTGCTGGGATCATCGGTCTTCATGCACAGTTCAGAGTGTGTGCTGCAGGCAGACAGCAGGTATCATCAGGGTGATGAGTCATCTTTCTTTCTTCTGTGCTCTCAGGTTGAGTCACTGTGGGTTTTACATCAGTCAGCAGGTTGTGTGTGTGTGTGTGTGTGTGTGTGTGTGTGTACCTTGTTGTGCAGTACTGTGGCCAGTTGGCCCTCGTTGCCTTGAAGCTCTTGAAGCAAGTCTGTGAGGGCAGAGCTTGACAATGATTGGATCACTGCAGAAACCGGCTCCACTAACCAGCACAGCACCTGGACAGGAGGACAGACAGAAGACAGAGGACAGAAGAGGTTAACAAAGTGCAGGCAGTTGTGAAGCTCTGAGCATTTCAAGGTTTACTAAATTGGATCTTTTTCATTGTGCAGAGGAAATCTTAATTACGTACAAACCTGAAGAACAAGACAAACATTTAATGTCTCTTATGTCTGTCTGTGTTCTGTAGTGTCAAGTGTTACAGATAAATGACAAGATCTTATATCATTAATTGCCAACTTGATGACTTTCTCATCACATTATGCCAGGACAGGGTTTCCTGCAGTGTTTGATATCAGATGTGGACTAACTCACATGAAATAAAGACCAATTCTGCTAATATTTTACCAACTGATACATTTTTTGAAAGAGAAAAAGCAGAGCTGAGGCACTTTTCCCCCACAGCTGAATAAGAAGGAATAAGGAATGTGGCTGTTGTTGAGGCTGTCACTGATCAGAAGACCGGGAGCGTCAGGATGTAGCTGGCCAGCCGCTTCTGCTGAACAACTTCCTGAGTAGAAACCTTGTGATATTTAAAACTGCCGCAACGTTTACGCAGGAGGAGAAAAAACATCAAGAAGAAATGTGGAACCAAACCAGCGAAAAATTCAAGTAAGAAT
This sequence comes from Toxotes jaculatrix, assembly GCF_017976425.1. Classification (NCBI taxonomy): domain Eukaryota; kingdom Metazoa; phylum Chordata; class Actinopteri; family Toxotidae; genus Toxotes; species Toxotes jaculatrix. The sequence continues at coordinate 26,898,466 of NC_054397.1, read as the reverse complement.
TTAAGAATGCCCCCTACTGGACCACAACACAAACTACTTCAAACAGTGTCGTACACGCTCAGACTGTACATTTTGAATATGAACAGGACATTACAGTTTGGGAATCTATTTTTCGGCCTGTGTATAACACATTACCGCTATCCACTAACCTCCTAGTATAACCTCATCACACTACACACAGTGGACTGTAGCTCAGCACTGGCGTTAGCACATGACATAATTAATACAGCAAATGATCAGGGGTGCAAACTGATCTGTGGTGAAAAAGCTCCTTCCAGTTACTGACTGTTCTGTAGACCTGGTTTATATATGACTAAAAGTCAAAGTGTCACAGGCTGATTTCAGCTCGGCTCCTGTGCTTTCACTGAGCTTGGCATGTGCCCTTCTCAAGCAACACAACTAGGCTACTGTAACATGTGTTCCACTTAAGTATATCGTAAGCAACACAGGTCAGATTAAAAGAACAGACCTTCAGGATACACACACTGGGCTGTGGATGTCCACTAACTCCTCCACAGCATCTGTTATTTTCTTAAGACCTGGGTAATTTTCTGTTGTTTCACTTAGTCTGGATTTTTGTGGGAAAATGCTGTAAAACCTTGAAATGGTTACCTGGTCCTGCTTGTCCTTCTTGGCCAGGGCAGGAAGGTTGCGGGCAATTGCCATGACGATGGCGGTGGCCTGGGGCGAGGGCAGGAAGGGGAGGAGCCTGGATATGAGCCGCTTGCCCTTCCTCACTGACATGATCATCACACACTGCTCATCGCTTACTCTTATCAGGAGAAAGAAACAAAGAATTAGTGAGTGTGTGTGTTCTCATGATGCCTTACACAGAAAGCTGCATTGACTTGATACAGGCTCCTGTAGTTCAGCCCTGCCTCCTACCTGTCATCCCACTCCTTCTCCCGCAGAGAGTTGCACAGCTGCACTGTGTTGGTTTTGTGCTGCTCCAGCAGAGCCTCCCTGTCCTCTTCTGGTGCCTGGACAAAACGTTTCTCAAAGTCTTGAACCTCCAGCAGCAAACTGTACATCTGGAGGACAGGGTTGGACGTAGGGACAGAGAAAAGGGTCACAGAGGTGTATGTGGGATCCAGGAGTGTATCCTGCAGTTTGACTGAATATGTGTTCTACATGTACAGAGCCAGAGCCATGCTCATCCCTACCTTCTCCACAGTGTAGAGGATCTGTCGCCTCTTATTCCAAACCTGCTTCTCTCTTTTCTCCTAGCAGGCAGGCAGACAGGCAGACAGGCAGACAGACAGTCAGACAGGCAGGAAGACAGACAGACAACGTGACCAACAGAGCTTCAAAACTGACCAGCAAAATTACTCAAAATAGCACCAAGAGAATTCATAAATTAAGAAATACTACAAAATATGACAATCATGGCACCACACACTACTGTGTACTGTTTCCAAACTGTCAGCACTGCTGTTAGATAATGATCAACATGGTGAGGATGGAGAAAGAACAGCCCTGAGCCTGTGTTATATTATAACAACTTATAAAACACCACAACGTTGACCACTTGTGAGCTAACCAATCACATGGCAGCTTACTGCCTTGTCTGTGCATGTGACCAAAGCCAAGCAACAGAGTCACCTACAGAGCGCTGCAGGGTCATTCTGTGTCAAATCCAGGAAAGCACCATCTCACTAGCTATTGCTAGTCCACTTTATCTTTGCCATAACTACAACTTCAGAAAATAATGCTGCTGAAAGAGCTTTTCTACAAAAAGAGAACACTGAGAACATGTGTTCAAAAGAAAAAAAACAACAACACATGCAAACGGACCTCGTCATCTGTGCGAGTCGTCACCACAGCATCAATCATCTTGCGGGGGTTGTTGACACTGGAGACCGTCAGTTTCCCTAAAGAGCCTGCAAACTGAACTGTTGACAAAACACAGGTCAGCGTTCGACAGAGGTGTCCATGACGTGTGTGTGTGTGTGTGTGATCACATACTGTGCAGAGCAGGAAATATTCTTCCCGTGTTCTGTTGTTGTTTACCTGGTCTATAGGTGTGTTCAACCTTGGCGACCTGTGGTGTGATGAGTTTGGTGGTGTGCTCCTTCTTGCTGCTGTCTCTCTCTCTTTCCTGACGCTTCTCCATCTTTTCATAGTAATTCTACATGTGTAAACACACACACACACACACACACACAGTCAGCGATTGTCAAACAATTTTGAAACATGTCTTCATATTACATGTTTGACTGAACACAGCAGTGTTGGCAAGAACTAGTTCCAGTTACACACACAGCTAATTATGCTGCAGAGTATCAGTCTGCTCTGTTCACTGTCCTCCTGCTCTCTGTGCTCATAACATTTTCTGTATGTGTTGTCAGACAACTGAATGAGTGTGAAACAGTTATCTCACTGTGGCCCATAAACACCACATGTTTGTCAGCAGCCGTTCCCAAGCAGCTGCGCCGCGTTGATATAATCCTCATTTTACAATCGGGACAAAAATCATGTGACAAAATGCTGTCTTTTTAATTGGCTGATGTCATCATTTTGCAAAAGTTCAGTTTATCCTGCACACAGTGAAACAACAAGTCAGCATTTTAAGATTTACACACTCTGAAGGAAGTCTGGGAAAAGCTCCATTTTTAAGGAAGGACAGGGGCCTGAAAGACAAACTGAACTGGCTTAACGTGGACATACTTTGAGAAGCTAATGCTGCAACTGTGGCACTTTAGCTTTATAAATGACGTAAATGATTTACTGATCGTCATTAAAAAAGGGCCAGATATTCTGAGATCAAAACCAACCTGATAGTAGTAGTCATCCAGGTAAGGGTCAGTACTTTGCAGCTGCATCATCTGGATCTTGGTTACCCACTCCTTCTCTTTCTGAGTCATCAGATTACTGTAGGGGTCCCTGCTGCGCCGGTCCCCTCCTGTCCTGCCACGGTCCCTATAGGAAGGTACAGAGATGTAATGGTCTGCTCAGTGGTCTCCTGAGGGGAGGACACCGTCTTGTGACTGATAGACGACAGCTGTCATCTCTGAAGTTTCTGTGGTGCGTGACCTTATACACTTCATCTGCTCAAGTACTCTGAGACACTGTTCATATGTATAGTAGGTACACACACATATACTCTTCCTTACCCTCCTCGGCTTTGCATGCGCTGGGTGAGCATGCGGCGGTGCTGAGGGTGGAGGTGGGTGGTGTTGTGCCGGATGGGTGGCGTATGGTTGGGGGGGCCATGAGGGGGCAGCGGACCCATTCGGTGACCGTGTGGAGGAGGAGGACCCCCGAAAAATGGCCTGAACCCTCCACCACCTGGTAACAACGGAGGCGCTGGTCCACCGCGGGCAAAACCTGCAACCTGGAGTGTGAGAGGGTGATTCATGTGAGTCACAGGTGAACTCTTTAGGTACTGGGGCTGCTGTGTCAGGAGAGAAGCTTTTAGAGCATGCAACTGTCAGCCAGTCTAATCTCATCACACAGAGGCTCCACCTCTCCACCATTATCCCATGATTTCACCGTGTTCTCCTGCCATACGATGATCATCTTAGCTGAAGAACATTTAAACCACCTCTGCTGTCACTGCAGTTTATGCCATTTGCAATTTCCCCACCCCACCACCAGCAGGGTCAAGGCCCTGTCGAAGGCTTCCCTGGGGGAATCTAAGACTGGTTGATATTCATAGGACTCTATCCCTGTACATCTCTTTAACATGTACAGGGATAGAGCCAAGCTGAGCCAAGCTGGATAGCCAATAAGAGAACATTTGTACTGAATTTGTTTAGATTTCCTTTCTTTTTCATTTTTGATGGAGGTGAAGAGTTTCTGTTCCTGTCTTCCTGTTTCAAGTCTTTCAGAGAGGCTGAGCTGAAGATGTCTAACACTAGCAGTGCATCTAAAACCATAAAGTGAAACTGATGTTGATGATCTGAGCACAGCTAAGACATCAAATAATCGACTTTCTTAAAATGTCAGATCAGTCATTCCACTGGTATTTAAGTCAAAAAACACCATCCCCCTTCTTCGTTCTTGTGCACTCACTGAAGTGCTGTAACTTCTGTATTGCATTTACTCCTGCAGTGACCACGTTTCTCATGAAGAATCGTTACAGTTGTGTTATTCTCAGGCATTACCTGTTACCAAATCCAAGACACAGGGAGTTGGTAGCACCTGACTACTTAAAAAGTAGCAAGTGTATGTGTGTGGTACTAACCTGAGAGTTAAGCAGCTGGGCCCGTTGAATTTGAGACAGAACCGGACCAACTCCAGGAGGGAACGGACCGCGACACAGCGGAGAGTTCTGAGCATAAACAGGATGATAACAACTTCACTGATAGCTCATAATAACCTGGAATAAAGGCCAGTTTGTCTGTCTCTCGTCTTTACTTCCTACGTAAAAGGTAAAGTCTGGCATCTTGGGAAAGAAGCTTGTTTGCTTTCCTGCTCGGAGCTAAATGAGGAGCGCTGTTGAGTCTGTATGGTAAATATAAAGCTACCACCAGCAGAGCAGCTTAGCTTAGCATAAAGACAGATAGCTCAGCTCAGTCCAAAGGTTAAAAAAATTTTACCTAACAGACCCTCCTAACCTCAGGAATTCTCTGACTTCATGTGCATACAAAGCAGAAGGACTGAGGGGAGGACGGAGGAGAGGAAACACTCACAGCTATATTGAGGAGGGTGTTGGGTGACAGACGTTCAGGGAAAGGAGGTGGGTATCTGTGCTGGACCGGGGCTCTCACATGAACCGCTGTGGGATGGTGGGTCTACACATACACAGACACAGATGTGCACATATAGAGAAGAGGACAAGGTTAACAGAGACAGTGCTAACTACTGTGTTGAGCAATATCGCAAAGCAATGCACAAAGTAGCTTCAACAGCTAATGAAACTACTAGATGTACTACAGTGAGGCTAAATGACAACACCAACAAGATAATGTATTAAAAGCATATTACTGCTGTAAATGGTATTTGTGTTAGGCCCTATGTGTGGACTGACTTTAGGTCTTCCAGTGGTGGTATCAAAGGAAACACTATGGTAGGTGCTATCATGAATGTATGTGAAAGCCTCTGGCATTCTAGACTAACACAACAAGGAAGAAGCCCACAGTAATAATGGGGAGACTTAGTGTTCATTCTGACCTCAGACATAATGAAAAGAAGAGAGTGACAGAGGGAAAAATATCAGTAAGGAAACACAGAGTAGTGGCCCGCTACTCACCTGATGATTCAGCATGTGGCTCATTGGCTGTTTGGGAGGGGTCCCGATAGGCACCGCCCTCACCGGAGGGGAGCCGATCACAGGGGAAGAAGAGCGTGGAGGTGGGACCCTCTCTGACAAATCGCGTCCTTCATCATTCCTACCCTGAGGAGGTAATTTAGGAAGGCCCACCTCTTTGATTATAGACATTAGTGGACTATCCTGAAGAGGAAGAAGGCAGTAAACAAAGTATAAGAAAGATATAGATGATTTGTGCTAATAAATAAATAACTGTGGTAATATCTTACAAACATGTTGGTACTCATTTGTATTTGGGGCATAAATCAATACATACTAATGAACACTAACAGGATTCTTTTTTTACCATTACAGAGAGCAGGAATGACTGAGCTGCAGTCAAACTGGTCTGCTTTTTTTATTAAACTGTGTGAACTGTGGAGAAGTTTAAAAACTGGTCTGCTGGAATCTGTGCACAGTGTTAAACTAGCTGGATTTTTTTCTATGGCTTAGGAGTAAGAGTACACACTACACAGCGAGAAAGCAGGAAAAATGCTGGCCAATCAGTTGCGTGGTTTAAGAGCAAAACAAGTAGTAGTGGGAAACGTACGGCAAACTGGGAAATTACCTCTGACCAGAAATGTATCAACCTTGTATTCAAAGCCCTTCATTTGAAGTTAGACACCTCAGTGTATGGAGTGGTTTAAATATCTTGGCATCTGCCTCTAATGGCAACATGTCCTACAAGGGTAATTTGTGAATTTCTGTTTTTAGTGATGCCCCATTGATTTCTATTAGCTATTCCTTCGATGTGGCTCTGCATGTTGCCATGGGTGTAAACACAAGCTGAGGATAAGCTGTTCAATTAGACACAGTGTTGAAGAAGAAACAGGAGAATGAGTGTCCCTCACCTCCATGTGTGTAACCAATCCGGGGCTGACACTGACTGGCCCAAAACCCATACTGTTCTCCCAAATACTGTGAGAGTTCATCTAGGGAGATTTAAAAAAAAAAGATGTTACAAAAATAAAGTTTAAATGATTGTTACTGCAGTGCTCTGGTTGCTCAGCACAGCAGCTATACTAAATATATTTGGGAGTTTTAAGTAAAATCCAGGAAATTATTTAATCTTAATTCTAGGGACAAACATTTCAAGCAAAAATACTATTCACCCACCACCTGCCTCACAACATAAAGCAACTGCATCTTTACCAAAAGCATTGCAGGCTTTGAAAAACACTGATACACAGAGATAATTGAAAAACTAACCTGGCCGATAGGAGCAGATGCTCTGCGCAGCAAGTGCTGCTGCTGTTGGTAGCTGAGCATTGATGATGGAGGAGGGCCAGGAGGAAGGCCTGGAGCAGCACAGACTTCAGTTAAACAAGGTCAGTACAACTATGTAACAGAGTAAACCATACTGTCACAGAGTAGGTGAAAACAGCATGTTGTGGCTGAAGGTAAATCTGTGTTCATTTCCCTCATAATCCCTCATCATTACTGGTTATGTGAGAAGAAGGGCTGGTAATGGATGCTGATTAAGTTGCTGCTGAATTGAAAAAACCAAAAAGGCATTTATCATCACCTGAAGTAGAGGGGCCAGGAGGCAGCTGGTGCTTGGGGTGATGCGGATGCTGGTGTGGTTGAGTAGGATGCGGGATGGAGGAGTGCTGGGGCAGAGCTCTCGGTCGGTCCAACCCCTGCAGAGCGGACAAGCTGGATCCTGAAGAGCTAAGGGATGGACAGGGCCTCTGAGTCGCTCCGACCCCAGCGATTGCTGGGTCGGCCTCCAGGATGAGTCTGGCCAGGGACTCAGCCAAGTCACCTTCACCTCCTCGATCCTCTACATCTGAAATAACAGTTTTACTTTCCAACAGGTGTCTTACTTCTGAAAAATGACCACAAGTGTCAGGAAATCTATGATCTCACAGAGAAATGAACTGGATTTCTGAGCAGAATCAGTCCCCAATTACGTCACTGACCTGGAGGAGGAAGTCCAGAGGAAGACGAGGAGAAGTTGAGTGAAGAGAGGGAGGATGGCAGGGGAAGATGGCTTGCAGAGGCAGGGAGATGGATGGAGGACGAGTCCTCAGCTCCTCCTAAATCCGATTCTCTTCCCATTGCCCCTCCTCCTCCTCCTCCTCCACCTCCTGCTCCTAGCCCATCCCGCTCATCGAGCTCAGCGAGGCGTTTGTGCTCCTCTTGCCAGTCGTCATCTGGGAGAGGAGAAGAACCAGAAAGATTGGTTGGTTGTTCTATGGCGATCAGTCATCTGTGCTACAACCTTAGATACATTTCAGAGACATATTAGCTTTTTGGGTTTATAACTGTGACAAACACAAACACAATCACAATGGCCATGTAGTACGTTTGTGAGGGTGACCAACAGTAATGGGGCACACCTACAGATGCAAAACAATCCTCATCACAGTTTGACTACAACCATTTTAATTTATGTCAACACAATCAAAAGAAGAGCCAAAAAACACGAACACATGCCACTAAATATTTATTGGGCAAATTTTAAAAAATGGATGTTCAGAAACACAGTTTGATCTTTAAGAGAGAAGAAGACACAATAAGACACAATTTTAACTTTAACTCTACAGTGAAAATCCCTCCTGCAGCACAGTCATCTCATATATATCATACGTAATGTCATAGTTACTGATTTCATTCATTTTCTGACATAACTCTGGAAAACCCCCTAAAGCCAGTGTGAACATCTTACATTCAGATGTGACACTTCAAATCACAATCTGTTATATTGACATTGATCACAACAAAAAAGCATATCTCGGATTAAAAAAAAAAAATCTTCTGTAGACCGAATTATATCAAACCAGTGTAATTACAAATAAGCAAATGAGTGTTTGTAGAGATTGTAGAGACTTAAATGTAATTAATTTATGACTCACCAATGGCCCCTGCTCCAAAGGTGTCATCGTTGAACTGATCAATTTCATCTTCCTCTTCTACCAATCCCTCGTCTTCCTCCTCCAGCGTACAGTCTTCATCCAGGGACTGCAAAGACATCACGAAGGACAGATGGAGGGACAGGGGATAGAGTGAGAGGAACATGGATGAGAGGCAGGACATGGAGATGTGGGTAAAAGAAAAATGATCAAATTTTATCAGCTGGTAAGATTTTCTTATCGGCTGACAGGCAGTGACATACACTCTTCCACTGCCCTGTTGGGCAGCCTTTAAACCTGCTCTTGACTTGGTTGAAAACAAATTTGGCCACAGTCATTTGACTGGTGTCCATCCAATTGTGAAAAATTAGGCAAAAGAAAGAAGTTCAGAGATAAATCTTGATTAGTTAAACACATTAACATTAACAAAGGCTCAGTTAGAGCATCCGTGTACAATATTTCTGTATGCATAATACAAAGGCTCTGGAAATGACTCACCTAAAAGAAATGCAGCTATCATTCACTTTTACTGCCATTAAGTGTTAAAATGTCTGCCATGCAAAAAGTCTATTACTGTCCAAGGATGTACATATTGTGTGCTGATGATCCAGCTTGATGCACTGATTTAATATATGCATCTGACAGTCGATCACTTTCATGTACCTACTGTTGTTGGAGACACTCCCAACTCTGCTATTAGGAAATGTTTGTCGGATGCATCGTATCAAACGCTCTTGCTGTTGAGTGAGCCTGATCATCAGTCTTCAGTAAACAATGTATTCACAACAGCCTGCTGTTTGTTTGGTGACTTTTTTGTCAAGCAATCTCACAAATGTGACAACGTACGCTCAGTCATCTTTCAATGTGCAAAACTTACGGATACCAGCTTCAACATCTTGTATTGGAGGAGATTCAAAGAAACTCTCATAATTATGTTCTTTTTTTTTTTTTTTAGGTTTAACCAGCATAATCGACTGTCAGGAGGCTTTTTGAATGCACCCTCTTATGCCTGCCATTAATTCCTGATCCCAAATTGTGCACGGGCCTTCTGCTGCACCAAAAGCATTATGGTTTAATCAGTAGATCTGCAAATTTAAGGCAAGTTACATGGAGGGTCAGTTTCTTAAGAAACTGATGGGATGTTGTATTATTGAACAGGTGATTAAAGCATCTAAACTCGAATATGAGCTCCAAGTGCACCATTACTCCATAGAAGGCATATGTTGACTACACTTGAAAGATGAACCATAAGTCTCCTGCTGCTAATGGACCACAGTAATGAGTGTGCCACTGATTTAATTTTAAAACTCAGCATGATAAAAATTTCCAGTAGCATTAGCATAATGCACTAAAGTGGTTAAAGTGTGTTAAATTTGTTTTAGTTAAGAATGGGTTTAGAGAGATTCCAGTTTGACTTAAACACCAGTCTAGCTCATCTAGTAAAATATAACAAATTTAGCAGTGAGTCCGAAAATACTTCAACACAATAGCCAGTTAACATAACCTATTAGTTGGCTAATTCAGCAGTGACCGAGCATGGTTTCTCACTCGGGCAGACAATACAAATGCGTAGCAATTACCTCGAGAAAAAAAAATTATAGGAAACATTAAGTGTGCCAGTTAGCAGCTCCCTTTTAAAGGTCCGACTAAAAATACAACCCAAGACGACTTCTCCACGACCCTCTGACACCCTGAAGGTAGCAAGCGAATCCGTTAGCTAAAATGCTAACGCTGACGTTACATCATGCAGATCCCACGTCGATGGAAAACTGCTGCCGTAAAACTAGTATGATACTGTCCGGTCAGAGCACATCACTATCACACCCTGGCCTTTCATTGCTGAGAATAATCTACGAAACAATGTGCTCATTCTTGTCACCAGGGTAAATAAGCGCTCACCTTCCCTCCGGCTCATGTCACCAGGCAAGCGGGCTGCTTCACAGGCCGCCAACCGCATTGATTTTGGCAGTCGCATAAACAATAGACAGCATTCACCATATAAATCACACGCAGTGTGGAATAACTACCAGCCCGCTGTAAACCACCTGACATGAAATTCAGCAGCGGGAACGTAAATTTTTAGGGAACAATGCTTACCTGAAATCGAAACATCTATCTTTAGGCTTTCGGGAAAAGAAGTGCATCAGGAGCGAGGCGGCGCGCAAATGACGCAGCAGAGACGTCCACTTGAACGTGCGTTGAAGAACGACGTGACCGAGCACGCATTTTTGGGCACAGACGAGGGCGGGGCTCCTCGCTGTTTTCATCAGAACAGAGACTGCGCACTTGGAATCATTTCCTGTATCGTTGTCACGTGGGTTTCGCCACTGTCCCGCCCCTTTATGGCGACTGGGAGAAGTGAATGTTTGCGTAACCGTTGTGTGATTCTTTACGCAACTGAAGTAAATATTGGACCGATTTTTCACAAGCCACACGTTTCACAAACATTCTGACACTAATGAAGAGACAAATCTGGAAATATTAACTTAGAATGTATTGTTTTTCGCCATGCTCATTCCTATATTTACTCTGCTTCTTCTGTACAAATTTTGGTGTGTAACTCATCCCACAACTTTGAGAACACGTAGGCATTCGTGATTTGAGTAAAAGTCCGTGGAAAGTCGTTGAAAAGATGATTTAACCCATCCCTTTTTGGAGCCATATTTCTTCATCAGACTTCCATGTAAAAACATGATTAAAATGTAACTATAGGTCACAAGACTTCAGACTATATTGGGTTAAATCAGTATTTTGATACCTGGTATGGATTTTATGTAATCACAGTTTAAGTGAGATTTTTTTTTTGACTGTCAGATTGTATAATGGGTGTGCATTGTGTGTACTGTTCAGAGCTAAAGTGCGCCATCACCCACTCTCTAACAGCCATCCCTAAAAGTTTTCCCAAAAAACCTCTTTCAGTCTCTTTAAATTCCCACAATTGCTAGCCTTCAGAGAGAGAATTTATATATCAAAAGTTAGAAAAAATTGTCCTCTCTCACCCAGCGTTACTCTCACTGTGACACGGCTTACGGTCTTTAAATAAATCCCCTCCAAGCACAGAGCGCACTGTCTAGAACTCCCATAGACTGCCATGTTAAACTGAGCTCTTAAGTTCTTGCCAAAAACAGAGATGATGGGAGTTTTTAAACAGTGATAGCTCCTAAACAGGAGCATATTTAATATATCAGTGTACTTTTTATTTTTTTGTTAATAGGACTTGTACATTTCAAGCTACACTGTGCCTTACAGTTAAGGACACTTCAGCTGTGGATACTGAAAGCTGCCCCCAGTTTTGAAACACAAATACTGTAACTCATGCCAGATTAGACCAGTGCTCTGGCTGGTGTTGGTGGACGTCTGCTGGATTGCTTCAGAAAACAAATCAGAGGAGGCTGATTAGATTTTTAGAGCTAAAGCCTCCGGAGTTTCCTGCAACACCAGAGGGCAGCATTGATTAACTGGTAGAGAAACCACTCTCAACATATTTGTCCTCTTTGTGGAAAGAAATAATTCAGAGCTAAAAGCGAATAGATTGAGAAACACAGGGTATCAGTTGTTTCTTAAAATCATTGATTTACTAATTCTACATAGACCAGGTATAAGCAATTACCAAGATTAACTTTTGGGTTGTTAGGTTGCTGTTATTGCCTTTACACATTTGTTTCACTTGGCTTGTGCCATCACCTGAAAGTTTCTTTGACCCTGCTTTTTGGCTTGATGATTCCCAGATTCTCTGGCAGGCCATGTCTGTTGTTGTCGTTTGGTGTCCAGTGGCTATTGAAACTAGCCAGCTAAGGGAGCAGCTAAGCCATGAGATCTAACCAGGATTGTTCCTGCTGATGTTAGGTTGGAGCTAAGAGACACTGAACATCTGATCAATGACCTCCTTCAGAGGCAGGCTTAACTTGGCTTTCGGCTGGACTGATGTGAACTCCAGGAACTCCTCTGGCCCTAACGCCAGAGGACCATGGCTGTACTGTTCATGAGTCCTCCTGGACGGACAACTGCTGTCAGATGGAGTCTCTCTATCTGCCCCAACAGGCAACAAGGACGTCCCCAAGCTGTCATATTGTTGAATACACCCCTCCTGTCCTAGACCTTCATCCTGCTGTCCACATTGTTATTGTAACTTTTTAATTACTTGCAGAAAGGAATGTATCTTTCCTGGTTCAATTTCCACTCAGTCATTTTTATGGCACTGAACACTGGTTTCAGATTTTCTGCATTGCCACTGGTCATGACTGTGTGGTGGCACTTTCTTTAACAAAGGCTCTCAGACAGGAGAATATCTTTCTGATTTTATTCATACATCTGCAGGTGGGCACAAACAACCATCAACAATGTCTCAGGCTGAATGGACAGTGAGGCTTGACTTCACTCTCCCTTTTAAGCAGCATGTAGATGCACTCTTCACCTGAGATGTGATCGCTTGCTTCCCCTCCTTCACACACTGAAGCAGGAAAGAGTGTTTCCATCTGAGTGGAGGCTTTATCCTCGGGTGCAGGGTTGAGCATGCTACTTACCTTCTTAATCATGTTGTTAACCAGACACTGATGGAACAAACAACGCTATATATGGTATATCCAAGAACACCTGCTTATTGTGCAATTCATCTGTCTGCAAGACACCATGAAACGCAGAGTATCTGTGGTTTAGTGGTGTGGTAAAAATAGGTTGAGGTGTGCTTGTTTTCCTCATCTGAAATTTAGCCTTTTTCTTTGAAGGGGTAACTAAAATGCTTTGTATTTTAGTATATGGGCCAAGTTCACTGATGCTTTTATACAATACTTTTCAAAACTTTTGTTATGTTCAAATATGCTAAAATTCTGATTCTGTGATTTTAATGCGTGTTTGTTTTCCTGAGAATCCCCTTGCATCAGAGTTTTTAAATGTGGTAGATTCTTGCTAATGTCTCCACCTTAAACTACTTACAATAAAGGCAACACCCTACATCTGGCCTCATCCAGATGTAGGGAAGTTTTTATTAAACCCTCAGCTGAGAAAAACATTTCATTTTTCCCTTATAAGGTTCAGGCTGTCCGGCACAGGAATGCAACTATCAGAACTATCCCAGACTCTTCCTGACCTAACTTACTAATACAAAATCATCCTCTGATTCAGTGGACATTCTTCCAACTCCCTTCTTGAAAGAAGCGTTTCATTCAATTTATCCATTTATCCTAACCATGAGCATTTTAAACCAACTTTAGATCAGCCACTTCTCTAAAGGCCTCTTTTAACCTGAAATCCTTTTAGCAGTGGTCTGTGTCCAAACATTTGTTTTATTGCCTCTAGATCTTACTGCAGCTTTTAATACAGCTGACCATGTCATTCTCATTGAAGGTCTTAAACATTAGGAAGGTGTATCAGGTACAGTTTAAGGACATACATGCTTTCCAATCCAAATAAAGAATCCACATAATGCCAGTTTGATCCTCCCTACACTGGTTACCTCTATGTTTTAGAACTAATTTTACAGTTCTAATGATTCTAATGACGTTGGAGAAACATTCAACTTTACAATTGAATTGCCATGTCAGTGATCATCAGTGAGTCAGTGGCCAAGTTACCGTATGACCTTGGATGGCACTTTCTGTTACTGGACCTCTGCTCCCTTTTCCTTCCTCCTCCAGTGATTTGTGAGTTGCTGTGTCCATGCTGCATATCAGTAATCTACTGATTCATGCACAGTGAGAGGATTTCCTTTTTCATGACTCTAAAACAACAATTTATACTGACTTCAGCATCATCACACTTATTTATGGTTATATTTAGACACTCACAGCACTCGGTTAAGGTTGGTGAAAGATCCTGATCTGACTTCAGGCACAGTGTGTTTAATTAAATTGAACCAAAACCATGTTTTTTTCACTAAGCTTAACTAAGGTGCTTTTGTTGACTAAACCTAACCACACACAGGATTCTGGATGCAAACCACCAAACACATCTGCTGCCATTAATGAATGAAACACTCATATTCATTCAAAAAATATGTTTCTATTTGAAATACAGTAGCTTGAGAGTCATGCTGAGTGTTATGAAAAAATGAAAAATTGCTGTCCATGTACGTGGGACATGTCTATTTTCTGAACTGTCAATCAGTGTGGTTTGGCCATAACATCTACATCCCCTACCAGCAGCAGATTTTCCTACATACACCAACTGGTTTTCAATTTTTTCCATTTTGGTAACTTTCCTATAATTTCCTGTTTATACAGTAGAGGTCTGTTTGTGGTTGATTTGGTTGATTTAATTTAATTTGTCATGAGCTACTAAGAATTCACCCAAACAGAAAAGAATTTAAACATTTAAGGACAACATATCACTGAGTAATCCTGGGAGATTTTATCAAAGAAGTAGCTAGTGGTCAGTGGGGCAGTGATCAGTTTATTCATAGTGCATGTGAGCTCTGCAACTCTCCAAAAGAGAAGGACACTTCAGCCTGAAGAGAATTATTAAGTCCATGTCACAAGCTGCCCCTTTTGCAGTTTTTGTAGTGCTTCCTGTTTTGTTTAAAATCTCTCAAGTTTTTGCTTCCTGCCTCTGTGTTTTTCAGTCCTTGTATATGTCTGACCTGCCAGACTAGTTTCAGCTGTGTCTCATTCCTGTCCTCTCACTACAGTATTTAGTATCTGTGTTCCCTTCATTTTTAGTCAGCTTGCCTGTTTTGGTTCCTAGTCCTGTTTCCTAGTGTTCCACATGTAAAGACTTGTTTCCTGTTTGTTTGTTTACCTACCAGTTCATACATTATGGTTTCTGGTGCAACCATGACAGGTTGTCAGACATTTTCAAATCCCAACCCTTTAAACGTTGACCTATTGGATGTCTATGTGCTGCAGCTAAAACATCCACCTTTTTGTCATGATTTATGAATTTAGCTGTAAAAGTTGTTGGTACGTAAGAAAAATACATTTCAAAACCAAACAGAATTCCAGGTCTTTTATGAAGTAGATACTTCATGGACTGGACGCAGCAGTTGAGAGAAAACCTAGTGCACAGTATTCAGTTACAAATAACAATGCAACCCATTGTCTACTGTCCATTGCTTCTTTGTTCCTTGTTTTCTTTAACAGCACATTAACAGCGTGGGGACATTTTTCTTCCCGCCTACCTGCCTGCTGACCTGCTATTAATCCAGTCATCGCTCCACCCACCACTGTGACTCCATTAGACGGTTAAAAGTTAATCTCCTGGCCAATATTGCAGTGTTGGTTTTTGCAGTCGTTACAGAGATAACTCTAATCTTGTTCCCTAAGAGACACTCACATCCCCTCCCTTTCTCTGAACCACAGAACCATCAGCCGCCCCTCCCTACCCCTGGATAATCTGATTCCCGATCTACCTGACCCCCTCCCACGCTCTGTTCAGCACATTGGACTCTGCCTGCCCACTCAGGACTCTGACACATTCCCTATTATTTTGTGAATAAACTTTTGAACATTTTCCAGTCTTTGTATTCTGGTTTCTGCATTTGAGTTCAGTCTAGTGTGCTTCACCCTTGTCTGACGGGGATCAATGCTTTTTTGTGTATGGATATGTGCAATTTCTACTTATTGAAATCTCTTTTTAAAATGCTGTAAAATCTACATTATATCGAGTCAAGAGATCTGGTAAGTTTCTAAGCAGGACAGCAGAGGAATACTGTGACTGAATCTGCACCAGTTGCTCTTCTCACCAGGGAGATGGGATGAATAGTATCTGGCTAATGGATGTGCTATTTCTACACAAGGCTTCGCTGTGGTTCACTACGATTCCTGTAGACAAAAGCACACAATACTTGCAACACTTGCTGTCGCTCTTGCACTCAGCCTCTTTATTAGCTAACAAAATTTTGAAATTGTCTGACCTTAACATACGTGATTCAGCAACAAAGGAAACCGTTACAACAAACACTTCACAAAGGAGAAAAAAACTGATACAATAAGATAAATATAAAATAATGAAATGTATACATTATGAAATGTTTACAATCTCCTGCTGTCTCTGGACTCACTCCTCTTGTGATTTGGGACAGGAACACACACTGTATTTTTGCCAGCCAGCTCAGACGTTCTTTTTAAACCAAAGCAACTCACCAGGTTTAAAAACGATTGATGTGCAGACACAGTCCAACGTTCTGCACACAGTCCTCTTTTTCTCTCTTTTTTTTTTAAACTGAGGACTCAAATAGAGTTTATTTGAAATCTGGAGGCCTCCGAGTTCAGTCCAACAATTTGAGCACATCTGCCCAATTGTTTATTTCACAGCGTGTGGGAGGTCCGTCGATTGTACTCAAATGTTATCATTAGGGGCTGTGTGAACTGCCTGCATGCGATGAAATTCCAGTTTATCATAGACTGTTTTTAGATGGGAAGAGCCGTCAGTTGCTGAGGAATCTGGTGAACTTGATTCCTGGCGAAACGAAAATACAGGAATTCAGAAATTAAAAGAACTGAAGTGAGAGAGAATTATTTTTACAACATCTGATCTGTCTGGAACTACAGGATACAACAGACACTTTAAAGTGATTTTGCCATTCTGTCTTTCTGATGGACAAACCATTAAAGCTAAGTAGCATCAGCTTGCAATAGAGGCAAGTTAATATCAAAGCCTATCTTTCTAACATAAGGCTGTTGGCCAGTTAGTAGGATAACTTTTCATTCTGAAAGTGTGAGTTACACTGAAACTAAAAAAGAATGTGTATCAGCCATGTTAGGAAAATACAGTGACTAATTCCTGCTGTTTTCAGAACATCAACATTCACCTGACTCTTTCACTTCACACACAATTTTTTGCCTCAAGCTTGTAGAATGAACAGAAAGCAGCAGGCAGATATGTCCAGTGTTGTTAGCAGGCAGCCAATTTCCAGTGAAGCACATTAAGACAAACATGTTTGCTTAGAGATGAGTCAAAGAGACAGTGAGTTTACTTTGTTGGGGGTATAGCTAAGTAAGCATAGCTAATAACAGTATTGCTTAGGAACAGGATCATCATTATCATAAAACATTACCTAAGGTGTATGCATGTGAGCAACCACCAACCTCTGTTTTCACTTACCCCTATTTCAGTATAATGAACCTCTGTGTTCTCTGAACCTGTGAAGATACAAAGTTAAACATCAAAACTAACGAATGAAGCCAAAAGGCAAAAACCGTTAAATCAGGGAAAGGATGTATCTACGGAATGATGGTGAAAGCTGTTGATATGAGATTTCACACACTCAAAACACAGTTTGCTGATCTGACCCCCAGGGGAAGACTGTTCTGCAATATAGGAGTCTTGAACTCTGGGTGGGGTACAATCAAGAACCTTTGTTCTGGTGAGCTGAGAGGCCTCGTTCACCACAGATAAGTGTAGAAACTTAAACGGCTCCTTGAGCAATAATTAAGTGCATTCCAACTGTCTAGACATGAGGAGACAAAGCAATGACTGATTTGTTTGAGCTGTAAGAACGGGAAAGTTCAACTGAGAATCAAAATGACATGATCATGTAATGTCAGTAATGTCAGTCCACCTCTTTGGTCCAGGCTGAAACACTCTCAGGGAATAGTTTATTAGGAACACATACTGATGCTGGGTAGGTCTGTGAGCATCCTCAGTTCTGCATGGGATTGATTGTCTGCTCCATGTTGCCATGACTGCATCACATCATTTCTGCAGATTTGACTGGGGAGGCTACTGTTCCTACTCTGAACATTCATGTAATCAGTCATTTGATCACTTCAAAGTTTCTCCTACACTTTGCTGTACGTAAGAGGAAGTCACTGGATGAGTGTGTTACTCCAGAGTTGACACTTCTGAATTGAATTTAGATAAATACAGTCTTGTCAAACAAAGAAGTCCAGAAGTCAGAGGTTATCCAGTAAAAAAATACGGAAAACAAAAGTATGGTGATTGTCTGAGAAAATAAAATTATCATTTGGCAACAGCTTGGTGTTTTCAATGTGCAGCTTTGAATGTGAAAAACCCCAGAGGAAGCCAACGCCTTCAATGGTGTTGTTAACCCAGTGAGGTCATGTGCAAACAAATTAATCTCTAAGCTCCATTTACATTGGTAATGAAGTGATCCAGCCTTGGGGCTGAATACAGAGGCTTTTATAGAGAGTATCAGTTTTTTGCTGTTTGATGTTCTCACAATGTGACCAACCAGAACAAGGAACACTCTAAAAATATCACTGCTATTTATGGGGACAGTAAACTAATATTTCCCCTTCAAAGTGGGTCACTGCTCTCAGAGATGAGAGATGCAGTATGTATATTACAGCATGATTAAGTGTAATCAGCTGAACATAATAAACTGCAATCGATCCATAATGTTTGAATGCATCTATGTCTAATAAGGTTTCGATTTTAATAAAGGATTTACACTAGAAAAGTTCAGAGAGAAATATTTTTAAAATCTTTAGACAAATATATATGTTTAATGGGGCTCAATGTCTGTGATCAAGCAGTGAGATTACAAAACAACAGAAAACAATACTTGCCTTGTGCTTGTGTGGTTCTCCTCTTGTTTTCATGTGTCTGAGGACACTTCCTCTTGATGATGAAGGCAATAAAAAGTATAATAATCAGAACAGACAGGATGGGGACTACAATTCCGATTATATCTGTAAAAAGAAAAAAAATAAAGAAACAAATAAATAAATAAATGAACAAGTGAATCACGAATGAATCACAACAACCTTTAAAATATTATTAAATTAAAAAATTGCCAGAATTAGTCTTACTGTGTCTTTGGGGTTTGCTCAGTTCAGGGCAGAGCGTCTTGTCAACTGCACGAGTCTTGTTTTCAGCAGGGTTGGCTGCGACACATCGATATGAAGAGCTGAAATCCTTCTTGTTCACAGTGAGAAGCAGAGAGAGAGCTGAGCTGGTCTGATTCAGCGTCTCCTCATCTTTGTGCCACGACAGAGTCGTGTCTTCAGCGTTGTCCACAGAGCACTGCAGGGTGCAGCTCTCAGCGCTCACATTCAGTGAGACCACCGCAGGTGTGGGAACAGTCCCTGGGAGATTCAAAATGTATAGATGGGAAATTAGAGATTCTCATTAAGTAAAACTGATGGTGTGTTAAGACACAAAGAGAAGCAAATTTTCATCTTCATCATGGACATTTTTATGCTGGGCCTGTTTGGTGAAGACCATAGATTCAGGCAACAGAACTGACAACTGAAAAAATTAGATTAACGAAATGAATTCCAACAGAAATAAAAGGCCGGGCTGCTGACTGAGGTGCTACAGTGTGACATAAAGTTAAACCAAGCGTTATGTTTGTGGTCTCACACTTCACACTGTTTCAAAGAAATGTCATGCAACCTTCATCTCTCCGATTCTACATTCATTCCACTTTCTCTTTCTCATTCAGGCTTCGCCCTCTTAATGGAAGTGGGTGAGTTTCAAATGAACAGCTATCTCAGATATCACCAATGTATATTCAGGCACACAAACAACAACGATGCACCGTAACAGCCGTTGAAACAGCCACAACCCCCCCACACAAAACAGGAAATGCTCTTTAAAACTACACTGAGGAGCCTTTGCAGGCTGCAAGATAATATGTAAAAAAAACACCACAGACGTTCTGCTGAAGTCATGTCACCAATGTTAACAAGATGCAACCACAGAGAACCAGAGCAAAAGCCCAGCAGTTTCACATCATCATCATCATCATTGGTCAGATACAGTAACAGATGCCCGTGGCTGTACCTGAATATGATCCAACCCTTTGTTCCTTCTAAGTTTCTCTGTCATTTCACAGCACATTCGCTGCTGTCAAACTTTTTGTTCAGTCTGAAGATGCTGTGATCATAAGATAACGATTTTACCTCCAGCTCAGCAGCTTGGTAAAAAACCAGCCAGTATAGTATTTATGATCTGCGATAACATTTCATACTTGTCTCACTCTCTGATGAAAGAAAAATAAAAATACATCAATGGGAACAACTGTAATGTGAAACCAGCTGGACTGATGATGATCCAAAGTAAATTTTAGGCTTCAGAAACATTGTTTCCTGTAACTAAATAAATAGACCTGGTGCAGGAAGACAGGGACAGAGGGAACAGGAGTGGCAGCAGGCAGCCAAGGAGGAGCCAGGACATGACACAGGCACATCCTGTATGATGGATGATCCTGGCTGTTTGATCATAAAAGCAAAGTCAACATCAAGGTGAAACTAACGCAGTGTGTGAATATAACAGCTGTGCAACTAATCCTACTATTGTAAATGGAAGATACATTGTGTGTGTGTGTGTGTGTGTGTGTGTGTGTCCATGTAGCTGCTCCATCTAGGAAGCAGCTAGAAGCACAAAATGCCTGGCTCAGTCGTTCTGTTCTTTTTCCCCTGTGCAGATACTGTGTGATGTACAGTAATACTGTTAAGACTCAGGCTGTTCTGTGCATCGATTCTAATAAAATTCACACCGGCAGACCACATCCCAAACTGTATGCAGGCAGGGAAGATGGGGGCAAAAGCAATATCAAGGCTCAAAGCACATGTTCAAAAAGATTAAATTCTATGTTGAAAACAACTTACCTAGTACAACCCAGTTTTAGTAAGGTACAGTGTAAAACTCCCTCACTGAGTTAAAGTAAACCCTGTCTGATCTTAGACAGAGCTCTGCTTTTAATGAACTCATGAAACAGAAGTTTTCTGTTTAAAGAGAATTTAAAACAGTAACTGGTTCTAAGAACTGAAAAACACATGCTCGTGTCTGTGCCTGAAGCAGACGCAGGAAATTACCATCAACAACAAACAGAACTACGACCTTTAAAATAAATGAGGCCGCTGTGCAGATCTGAGACACTGTACTCTGTGTCCACCAGTGTCAGACAGCAGGACATTAAAGGTTCACTGGTCCCCCCATAAGACTGGATCCAGAGTGTCCTGCTTCAAGTAACAGTCTTTCTTTTTTCCCCCATTACAATCATTGATAAATTGAGAATTATTTTAAGTTACTGTAAACTGATCAATAAAACCTGCATTTAAATGATGCAGGAATAAGGAAATTAAATTTTATAATGAATTATTTTACTTCTTCACACTGCTGAGACCTTTGAATTGTACTTTTTGGTGTTAATTTACTTGTGTGACTGCTTCTGTTTTCTGCTTTAACATTTATAATCTCTTTAATTGAACAGCAGCTCTTTCTAGTTTAAAACTGTGTAAACAGCGTGTCACCTAACAACTGAATGACATAAAACCTGCAGAGCAGCAGCAGGAGCTCTGATGTGTTGGAGGGAATCTGACCAACGGTTCAAATGAAACATGAAATATGAAACACACACATTTTACATTCTGACGTCCACCAATAGAAAGATAAAACCTTTTTAAAAAGAATTTAATTTAGCTAAATCCATTTTAAATTCAACTCTATATTATTCAATTTAAGAGGTGTCCTGGGTCACACTGAAGGACAGTAGAAGACATTCAGCTGATGTCCTCTCTGTAGGCAGAGGTACGTGCTCACTAGCATCAAATTAAAGGGGCAGACTATTCCTTGCTGCCTCCTGCCAATTTAAACCAACCACAGCACATCTGGTCTTTGCATATTTACATATAGAACACGCAGGTGAGATCCAATTACAAGTGGCTGCTCGAGACACATTTGAATGTCAGGTGGGAACTGACCCACCAGACGTCCTGGCCCAGGAACTACACTGGTCATGAGGCCTTGTGTGAATGGGTCCTCTACAGCTCGGCCTTATGATGGAAAACAGATCTTCCTCATGTTCCTCAGACCCATCAGGCAGCTGCTAGAATGAACAATGCAATAACATCCTGTGTCTATTTTTGACTCCAGCTTTGTTCTGCAGGAACAAACCCAGAGAGAGAATTCAGGAGTTCAGCTGTGTCTTTATGTTGTTAGCTCCACCTGTGACCTCAGCCATCCACAACCCATTAACTCTGCTGCTCAGGCTGCAGTGATGGCAAAATGTTGGATAAAAAAATAACAGAAAAGTTAACTCACCATACACTGTGAGTCTATAAACTGAAGATGTGCTAATGGCATAATCCCCTGAGTCATTCCTCTGTAGTCCAGTTAGAGTAAAGAGTCCAGTGTTTTGGTCCCAGATGAGTCTGTCCTTATAAATGTCCTCTACTTTGATTTCCTTGTTCGTCACCCGAGCAATAAGATTTGGTCCAAATGTAAGTAATCCAGAGTTGCTCACAGCGTGAGGTATAGTGATGTTTCCTCCTTCAGTGGCTGTCAGGATCTTCACCAGTTCTGCAGCAGATGAACTCAGTACTGTAAAATACAGCATGATGCAACAGTCAGGGTCAGATGGAGGCTGTTAGCAGAGCAGCAGCTTCAGTCCTCTGTCCAACAGGACACATTCAAGTTAAAGAGTAAAGAGTAAAAGTCAAGCTGCACTGATTCAAACAGGAGCGTATTATTTCTGTCAGATGACTGAGGAGCCTCTTTGTAATTCTACTGTATGTGAGCAAATCATTTTCCTTGAAACTATTCTTACAAATAGTAACTGTGCTATATATGGATTTATTATTTGATTTGATTGTTGTATCTTTAGGTTTGATTGTTGTATTTTTAGGTGTTTGTTGTTTTATTCCTGGTTCATGGCAGCATTTCTGTTCTCTGCTGTGGGACCTTTGATTTATCCCTTTCAAGAAAGAAATGAATGAAAAAACATTGTTTTTGTTATTCATGACTCATTTTATCATTGTTATTAAACTCTTGTTTTATTCTGTAGGATCATTGTTGTCAATATGTTTAAGGTCTGTTTAATTGTATATAAGCTCATTTAAATTTAAACCTGAACAGCCAGGATTTAAACACACAAAGTACCTGCTCTGTGCAGGTATCCTTGCTGCTGATGGCTACAGGTGTTTGACTGAAAATAAAAACCCTCACACACTCTTCCAGCAATCTGAATGATAAAACTCAAATAACAGAGTTTAACCAGGCTTAAAGGACCAGTTTGCTGCTGCGTAGGGCAGATGATCAAAGATAGCCAATGCAGAATTCAGCATAATAGCTGGCAACATGATACTCAGTGACAGCAGCCTCATTGTCACGACATTTCTGTCTCACATCAAGCTGTGTATTGTAAGCAAATATGTTTTCCCCATAAACATTTGGATGGAAAAAAAAATCTTGGGTACTTTCATCAGCTTGTTTACATTAAACATAGCAAAGGTAAATGTCCAACTGAAGCCAGTTTTGACTTATAATGGAGATAATGTCCCTATGCTGTTTCCCTAGAAGTGCTGCTTTTGATGTTTTTCTCTAAAACTGTTTGTTGCACAGTAAATAACCACAGAGAATTTCCATTTTATGGACAAAGACGCTCCTGTTTGACAAGAGTTGGGGACTTTTTTTTTTTTTTTACATTTCAGTTTCTGTTTTTTTTTAAATACAAAATGATTTAAAGTTTACATAGTGTATATTCTCGACGTTTTGTTAAACCCCATATTACTGGATTTTGGTTCTTTAAGACATTTTAGCAGCTGCGCCATATTATAGAAAGAGACAGAGTTATGTGACCGCAGCTGTCTAAAAGAAAACAGCTGAGAAACATTTAAGAGTTGAAGAGAGAATGATCCACATTCAGGACTCTCCCAACAAAACTGTCAGAAACGTGATGCACAAACACAATCAGTTGTGTAGTAAATGACTTACCTGTACAGAAGAAAACCACCATCCGTGCGTCCATCATAGAGCTTGGATGGAAACTGGCATCGTTTTTTTTTTTACTCTTTCCTCTGAAACCAGCCGCCACTGAGCCCGGCAAGAATTAACTTCCACCGCGAAACAGCGTTACCAACCAAAAACAAGAAAAACATCCGGTGGAAAACACAGATAAAATTTTAAAAAGTACTCAACAGAGAGAGAAACAAGGTCAATACACTGCCAACAACCGAGAACAACTGAGACAAAAGGAGGAGGGTGGAGCCTGTTTTTTTTTTTAAAGAGTAATTTAGTTGAATGGATCAAAGTAAAAGTGGAGGAAAACGTGAAAATGCGTAACAAATGGAGTAAAAATGGATTTTACAGGAAAGGAGAAATAAATCAAACCTTGAAGTATTTGTGTAGGTAGTGGTTACTATGTTCTATGCTCCTCATCAAACAATGTTATTTATATTTGACATGACATTAATGTCATAATTTTTCCCTCCGTGCTGTTTCTGCTCATCAGTCAATAATAACCAACCCAAAAAGATGCGGTGGTGGTGGAGGAGACACGCCGCCCCTGGCCCTGCGACCATGGCACCGATTCACCCCCGCTCCCCGGGCGCCTCGCTAGGTAGCCCCCTGCCCCAGCGTCTCTAGTGTATGTGCATGCTTGTGTGTGTGTGTGTGTGTGTGTGTGTGTGTGTGTGTGTGTGTGTGTGTGTGTGTGTGTGAGTTTACTTGGTGTGGGTAAAATGCAGAGAGTAATTTCCTCAGGAGGGATCAATAAAGAAATTAAAATTAAAAATTAAATAAAGTGAAAGAGGGAGGCTGGCTGGGAGATTACAATACCCCCGAGGAACTTG
Organism: Toxotes jaculatrix; assembly: GCF_017976425.1. Taxonomy (NCBI): domain Eukaryota; kingdom Metazoa; phylum Chordata; class Actinopteri; family Toxotidae; genus Toxotes; species Toxotes jaculatrix. Next base: position 26,873,888 of record NC_054397.1, on the reverse strand, counting down.
ACCAGTGTCGGTGACCTTGGGTAGCTTGTGGCCGGCTGTGGGGCTCAAGCACCGTCTCAAGACGACGGGAGACTTCTGAAAGCTCTTCACTGGTAGCTTTCATGTCCTCAAGGTCTTGGGTCAGAGACAGGAATTTGAGTCACGGACATTGTGGTTAGTTCGTAATGCCACGTGGAGGGGGGGACTAGGACCCAAACAGACAGACAGGCAGAATAGTAGAACTAAAAGTCTTTTAATTAAATTATCCACAAAGGAAAAAAATACTCAGGAACAAGACAAAACGAAAAAGAATAAGTTCTTACATGAAAACAGGAAACCAAGGTACTTGACGTGGTGCAGACTCAAGCATGAACACAGACATGGAAACAGACAAGAACACAGGGAAACAACGAGACTTAAATACACAAGGCAATGGGCAACAGGTGAAACCAATTAGGGCGGGACAGACAATCACAAATGGAGGGAAACAAGACAAAGACAAGAAGTAGACAAGATACACAAGGGCCATGATTTCGAAATAAAACAGGAACTATGAACAAAAAACTAAACAAGAGTCCACAAAAGGGTTCCAAACAAAACAAGGGCTCAGAAAACAGCCCCCTTAGGGGCTGGTCATGACAGCCTCTTCTCTCCACATCATCTACTTAATGTTAGATGCATCACTGTGAGAGTTCAGGTCTTCATTATATGCATGAGACAAAGGTGAAAAGGCTTCGTCTTACTTTGAGAGGGTCACTGAATTACTGTAGTTCATGAAACCAATGAGACATTCAGACCTCATGGAATCATGTTTTATTTACAGGATGTAGTTAGATGTTTCCAACATGTGCTAACTCAACATGGAAGTAGCACAATAAAACTCTAAATGCCTAAAGGCACAGTCTGTCAGCTTTGTGTGGTACTTTACTGTTACTTCACTGTTACTTCACTGTTACTTCACTTTTACCAGAATGCAGCAAAGAAAGTTCTTTTCCGTGTGCATGCTGTGGCAGTGATAGGATATTGGGAATATATTGGAAAGTTCAGAGTATTCATTTCCTGTTCGCAGCAACATTTGTAGCATGCAGACACCATGAAGCAGCTCTCGCCCTTGTGCTGCAGAAGGATGTGTGCTCTCTTCACTTATCTAGAGGAAACCACACGTCTTTCTCTTTCACGTCTGAATGTGTGGTGAATGTGGACACAGAGAAACTACAGTGTCCATGTCCAGCGACTGGTCTACCACAGCTTGACATACATCAGGTTGAAGCACACCAGAGGCGTCATCAACTAACAACTACCACTCGAAGCTCGCTTTTGTTTCCATAGAGACCAACCACAGCGCATGGCTGTCCCTCAGTTTCTCACACAACATGCAGCAGGTGCTTTTCAAGTTCTAACCTCTCAGCACCTGCTGTTCCACCTGTGGGGAGCTAGTATCATGTGGAGCTTTGACAGGCTGCTATTACATGAATGATTACATGTATATAAGCATGTTATATAGAGCTGGGTGGTGTGTGTCTGTGTGTGTGTGTGTGTGTCTGTGTGTGTGTGTGTGTGTGTGTGTGTGTGTATACACATATAATTGATCTTCATATCATTTTTCCAGAGATAAAGGCAAACAACAAAGAATCCTCCTCACATCTGATAAAGTGAGTGAGCACTCAGTTCAGCCACACCAGAGGAGTCTGCACTATAACAGCATACAAGTGTTTATGAAAATTAAATACTTGTTTTGTGTGGGCAGTATTTTTATTTTTATTTGTTTATTTTTGACAGTTAAACTGCCCAAAATGCACAGCTGCTAAGAGGAGGGAGGCTGAGCTCGGCTGTGGCCCCTTTGGGAGCAACTTTACAAACATTTCTGTCAACTGCTGCACTCTTTTTCCTCCCATAAATAATTCCATAAAAAGTGCGTTACGACTTTTAAACTTTTTAGGGCCCATACACATTCTAACCATGAAGGCCTTTGTCAACCTGTGTTGTGTCTGCTAGTGGGTTTCTTCACTGTCGTTCAGATCTTCTGTCAAATAGGACTCTAGGAAGCTGCTGTCTGAGCTTGCATGAAACTCATCCATTCAATCTGACTCATAATGCCTCATCAACAATTAGAACACAGGTGAATGGATGCTGGCATAACAGTCATAACAGGCAGGAAGGATGTTGACCCAGTACTGAGCTTTTCTTTTTTTAAAGTCAGACAATGGATGGTGCTGTCTTTTATGTCCCACTGTAAAATGATCTCAGAGCAGCTGCAATGGCAGATATTTGAAGCTTGAAGGCAAAATTGCCTGTTCTGTGTATTCTATGTACACACACACACACACACACACACACACATGCAGTGGGAACTTTTGGACCACAAAAATGTGATGTTGTATTCTCTGGTCTTGCTCTTCCTGCTTGAGAAGAGAAGATCAGAGCTGATTTAAGGAAAAAAAAAAGAGCACTAAGCTTGGGCAGCAGCAGAGAGTGCTTGCAGAATTTTTAGCAGAATCTTTTTCACTGTTTACTAACATTTTAAGTGTTTTTCTGGACTGTGGGACTGAAGCTTCTTTCCACTGACATTTATTACAAGATAATCATCAACCTGCAACTGCAATTTAACGTCTGCACCAACCTGTGGGGGAGTTTGTGGAAAAAATACTGGTTTGGGAAAGTCCCTCCTGCTGTTCAAACACATCTATAGACTTTGACACACACACACACACACACACACACACACACACACACACACACACACACAATGCAGCATTGCAGTACGATCCAGCTGGGAAGTGGAGAATCAAACAGGGAAATGTGGGCTGTAAAACCAGGTCAGTGAGTTCACAGACAAAACATGGATATATGAATATTCTACAAAAATGTTATGTTATCCCTGCGACCCTGAGGGATCAAGCAATAGAAGATAAATGAATGAATGAATGAATGAATGAATGAATGTTACATTATGTTATATATCACAGAAAAATTGGTTATACTGGCACATAGCCCATAAATGTGAGTCATAATGGTTACATTTACTGATCATCCGTACATCACAGTACTCATCATTTACATCACAGCACTACAACTTGTTATTTATGGGAGATCTGTCACGTTAAAATACAATGTGCTGTAATTTTCCGTTAAAGTGTGGGTTTGGATTCCATGTTTACCACCATGTAGGCAGTTTGGAGTTACACCACCTCCACTGCTATCAGTCAGTGACAACACTGATTCATTTGTTGCCTGTTGGACCACAATTCATCACAGTGGCTGTTTGAAATGAACCTTTATTGTCCGTTACACTGTACGATCCATCTTTGCTCTCTTACATCAGCTTCTGTTTGCAAACTTTACATTGCTCCACAGTTTGTGAGTGAGTCAGTGGTAATTACTGTTTTTCTGTGCTGGGCTTTAATTACAAAATCTATGGTAATAACTGATTTGTGTCAACATTATGGATTTACCAGAGCTTGATGAGCACTTAATGTAATTAAGGTCAGCCACAGTGGGGACAGCTGGTGCTATTTAAAGATGCTGGAGCCTCAGCACACCACAGCATGAGGACGTGGAAGCACAGGCAAGAGAAAAGTAAGGCACACAACATCAAAGCTACCAACCATTATGTGTTCTTATTTCAGCTGTGCAGGAGGACATTTTAGATGCAGGGTTGTCTAACTGGTTCACAGAGAGACGTTTTAGTCTTATATGATTTGCATATTCAAATGGCCTGCTTTGCCTGACAGGTCACTCTGTGACGTGCTACTGCAGACTTCCAGATGAAGTGAGGGTTTTGTTCTTACACTATTTAGCCATGTGGCTTATGAAACTGTAAATGAAGAAGTTCTACCTCTTCCTCCTCGTCTCAAAGTGTTCATATGCTTCCTACACTTGTATGCTGAATGGAGATTAAACTTGCTTTGCATCGTTTGCTGAATTTTAAGCTCTTGAAAAGGGAGACTGAGCTTACTGAGTTTCTGAGACTCTGAGTTCACTGAACGACTTGAGAAACAAACCATTCAGTAGCTTGTGACCTGTGTCACAATCTACATATGGTAAATAACTCTCAGTTCATCTACATTATCCCCTGTCCCTCCCCAAAATTTGGTCTTACCCACAGACATCACTGATAATGTCACTCAGTTTGTAAAAACAGGAAGTATTTGGGCACTTCCTCCTTAACATAAGAAATACATCAACTGAAGCAATAAACAGAAACTAAACTTAATAATATGAACAACAATGCCAACTGTAAACAAATGTAATGCAAAGCATAAATAAACCCTGTACAGTATATGTGGATATGGAACTGTGGTTAAAACAAACAGTTAATAAAGCATATTTTAATGATTCATTTACTAATGCAACATAGCAATTCATGTGTGGAAAGGGGAGCAAGTGCAGTGTTCTCCCCCACTTTGTCTCAAAAGGACGCTGAAAAACTTGTCCATTCATTTGTTCCCAGCCTATTGAAACATTACATAAACACGTTATGTTTAGTTTTATCCATTATTAATGACCTGTGTTCCCCAAAGTCAAAACACTCCTGGTGAAAGTGACACACAGAGACAAATAATCAGTGTGATAATGTTAACATCAACATGTTAAAATACACATGATGACAATGCTACAATGTTGATGTTCACCATCTAGGTCAGAGGTGTCCAAACTGTTCCACAAAGGGCCGTGTGGCTGCAGGTTTTTGTTCCATCCAAGCAGCAGCACACCAGACTTGACTCATTTAATCATCCGATCTCAGTCTTCAGACAGTTGATTGGTCAAACTGTGTGCTCTTCATTGGTTAGAACAAAAACCTGCAGCCACACGGTCCTTTGTGGAACAGTTTGGACGCCTCTGGTCTAGGTTAATGTTTGCTAATTAATTAGCACTAATGGTGAAGCACACACTATCATCTTCTAGCTCTGGATTACTTGCAGAATCTTGGGTCACTCCCTGTGTTTCAGCCCACAGAGGAGGAGGAGGAGGAAACACCTGTGTTTGAAGCAGAGATGAGATGAGGACACACCCTCTTCATGGCTGTTCTACATGGTGTATCTCACGTGTGTTGGGCTGGGCTGAAAATCTCATCCACATCACTGTCCCCCCTCACCAGAGATATAAAGGCTCAGTTGGCTCCAGTATGACTGAGTTGCATCACCTTGTTTTCAGCTTCTGTCATGAGCATTTAATGCTTTCTTCTTTGTGCCATTGTCTTAGAAACATTTAATGCACTGTTCACTCAAAACCACAAAAGTCAAGTCAAAGGAATACAGGAAACATTAGGATTGATCCTCTGGGAACAATGAAGCAAGTTTCCTGTAATTGTGTAGTAGTGCTTGTTAGCCTGTTAGCCTGTGGACATTATTCCTGACTCCTGCTACCTGTGGACTTTACAGAGACTGGCTGATGCAGTTTAGTTAAATTACACAACTTCTAAAGCCTTTTAGTTGTTTTCCATTTTGATTTAGATGCTTCTGTTGTCTCCAGCTTGTTATTTAAATCATGGTACTGTCATGCTACAACATACAGTGGCTTCAGAAAGTATTCATTTATTCACAGTGTTGTAGATTGAATTTTAAATGGATAAAATCTGCAAAAATTCAATCCACATCCAATAACCCATAATGACAAAGTGAAAACATGATTTAAGGAATTTCTGCAAATTTATTAAAAAATCAAAAACTGAAATTTCTCATTTACAAATACATTTAAATATTTTTTAAAAAGCAACTGTACAAGATGTCGTTTTGTTTCTTGACTCACGTCACACAGAGCATCAACATAATTATCACAGTAAAGTAAAAACACCTCTTCATCTCATAAGTTATCTTACGTAGCCTGCAGATTAAAATCTTTGGATAGTGATGCATGTTAGTGTCTCCTGCACTCTCATGGCCTGATAAGACTAAATACTGGAAAACTCAAAATACTTCAAATACTTGTTGCATTCAGAGGTTTGTACCTGTTGAACACAGAGCAGGAAAAACAACATCCTGGCATTAATGGGGAGAGAAAGGGAGAATATAAGGACAACGTGTAGAGCTGCTATAGCTCCACCTGCTGCTGGAGAACATGAAATACAACAACTCTCCATTTGGGTCAAAAACCAGGTTACTGTGCTTTTAGTGTCTCTGTCTGAGGACACAAAGATCTGGCACTTTAGTTACAGTAAATGATGACAGAGCGACTTTGTAAACAGGACATGAGTTTGATTTATCATTAACATCAATTATGAATCTGTAAGAATGATTATAATGTGGATTAAAGTCATCACCTGCCGTGGCAAAATAATTTGTATGAATTCTGTACTTTCAAGGCTGCACAGGCATTTTCTTGTATTTCAGCACAATCTGCCACAGTGTTGTGTGTCCATCACCATTTCACCTTTAAACTTCAGTGGAGTTTACACTTTACACATCTTTTATGAACACAACTCACTGGACAGTTACACACGAAGCTAATTTCTGAGCTGAATACTTAAAGCAGCTCTCTATGTAAAACTATGTTAAAAAAATAAATCGATAAAATCTGTTTTCTGTTTATATGCTGGCTCAGGCAGCATGCTAGTTAGCATCTGGTAGCAACATGCTGATCAGCTGTGTTGTGTTGAGGGTGTGTTTGCAGGTAAAGGGGCCCACCTGATGACCCTGTAGACCTCCCTGCACTCTCACACACAAATTCATCTTGATATCACATTATCATTCAGCTGGAACTAACCACCGAGGCCTCGAAGCAAAGCCTCAGCTCTTAATTCTGAACGATCCCCGATATGCTCACCTTCATCAGATCTTTCCACTGGTGTCCCACTGCTGATAGGATACAACAGCATCTACATCCAGTGGAACCAGGTGAACCATCATAAGGGACAAAAGTAAAATAATAAAAATCCATGTGTAAATACTGGTACCTGTGTATCTAAGGTTAACTTGTACCACAGTGGCTCAACAGTAACAGGCCTCAATGACGAGGCCTTAGTTTGGTCTTCTGTCGTCTCACACACAATCATAAACAAACAGAGGCTACGTCACATGAACCCATGGATTCAAAAGTAAGAGGTAAAGTATGGAATGGTGTTAAATGAGGATTATAGTAATGATAAAAAGTAACACAGGTGGATAACTCAAAGTAACGTTGGATTTGTTCCAGTAGCTTGCAGACGGAGGTGTAGTTCATCACAAAAACCACAAGAGGGAGCAACAGCACTACACTTCCCCCACACACAGGCAGGTGGTTTGAACAAAACCAGCACCCAGTCTGTCTCTGTCTGTCTGTCTGTCTGTCTCTGTCTGTCTGTCTCTCATCACTCTTGGTTTCCTTGTTTTGAGTTGATAGGATAGGATAGGAACTTTATTGTCACTTGCACAGAAGTACAGGCGAAATTTCGTTAAGGAGTATAGCCTCCGGGCCGCAGCAAAATGTTTGCGCTACCACACGCTATCCTGAAAGTTAATTTGCAAGTTGCAATACATACATTTGACACATAGTCACATCATACATTATGACTTTTACACAGTACACGTGGAAACATGCTGGAATTTTTTCATGGACACATAGGGAGGGGAGGGGGGGGTTACAAAAGATAAGGTGCGGAGGCAGACGGTAGATGGGGGTGGGTAGGGAGGGGAATGTGTGTGCATCAGTCTATGAGAAGTGTTTGCGATTTGTATGACCTAGACTGCCAGGATGTTTACAGGTCAGTTCATCAGTTGTCCTTGAAGGGAGATACGAGCTGCATAGGAATTTGATAGGAGCACAGCTGCAGAGCTATTCTTCTGGGCCGGGAGAGGGGGTGGGGGGGGGTGGGGGGGGGGGGGGGGGGGGGGGGGGCAAGGGACAGAAACAATACAGCCAATATGCACAAAGCAATTTTATCGATCCGCATTGAATTTATCTAGATCAGTAGTCAATCGGACTGGTATCGGTGCTCATCATCCCCTGCAGCTAATAGCTGATAGCTAAAGTACCTGAACTGTACCGTACAAGTTAGTTTTACTCTGCTCCTATCCTACGCTACATTCATGCACCATCCTTCTGTCTTTCTGCTACATTATTCCTGTCCTCCTCCGTCCAACAACCTCCCCCACTGCTCCGTCTTCTTCTCTTTGTCCTTTCACTCCCAGTTTTTGTTGAACTGCTCTAACTTTTTACCATCTTTAAATGTTACTCTTTCTCTCAGTTAAGTAAACTTGTTTTTGTCCTAAATGTTAGTACCGATTCATTCTCACTTCTCCACATTTAGTACGTAGCTGTTTAGTAGCTCAAATAAACCGTGAGTGCCATCACTTCTCCTCCTCCTTTGCATTGCCTTTCTGTGGTGCTGCTCCCTCAAACTCCTACATCTGTTGATGTGCTTGCTGTGAAACCTGTGCAGTTTGGACAGACTCACACTGACAGGTGAACCCAGCAGTGACTCCATCTCATCCTGAAAAGTGGTTACCTCTGCAAAACAAACTGAATGTCTTCTATAACCCCACACGTCCCCCTGCACCCCTTCTAAGTGCTGGCAGAGAGAGTCTTTCTGTGGGGTTAGGCCCACTCCTCTTCCTTCCACTCCTCGTTCACTCTTCCACCCTTAACTGCTCTCTCACTGATGTCTCCTCCTTCTCTGCTGGTCGTTTATCCTTTCACTTTTCCACCAGTCTGTCATCCTCTGTGATGCCCTGACATTGTCGAGGTGTCCAGGGTCGGGGAAGCCGTGGCCCGTCAGGTTGGAGCCAAACTCTGTCTTGTGGTGAATCTTGAAGAGAAGGAGAAAGTTGTCTCCAGTTTCGGTGACAACAAATCTGATGTGCGTGTATCACAAACTACAGTCAGTCGAGCTCATTCTTAAATTACAGTCTGTCAACCACTTCTCTAAAGTCCTCTTTTAACCCGTCCATTTTTTAATGAAATCCTTTTAGCAGTGGTCTGTGTCCAAACATCTGTTTTATTGCCTCTAGATCTTACTGCAGCTTTTAATACAGCTGACCATGTCATTCTCATTGAAGGTCTTAAACATTAGGAAGGTGTATCAGATACAGTTTAAGGTCATACATGCTTTCCAATCCAAATAAAGAATCCACATAATGCCAGTTTGATCCTCCCTACAGCTTGCCTGTTTTGGTTCCTAGTCCTGTTTCCTAGTGTTCCTCATGTAAAGACTTGTTTGTTTGTTTACCTACCAGTTCATACATTATGGTTTCTGGTGCAACCATGACAGGTTGTCAAACATTTTCAAATCCCAACCCTTTAAACGTTGTCATGTGTCACGTGTCATGATATATGAATTTAGCTGTAAAAGCTGATTGTACATAAGAAAAATACATTTCAAAACCAAACAGTTCCTTTTATGAAGTGGATACTTCATGGACTCAACAGGAGTTGAGAGAAAACCTAGTGCACAGTATTCAGTTACAAATAACAATGCAACCCATTGTCTAGTGTTCTTTGCTTCTTTGTTCCTTATTTTTTTTAACAGCACAGTAACAGCGTGGGGACATTTTTCTTCCCGCCTACCTACCTGCTGACCTGCTATTAATCCAGTCATCGCTCCACCCACCTCTGTGACTCCATTAGACCAGTCCTGCACACACACACCTGGTGGTTTCCTGGCCAGTATTGCAGTGTTGGTTTTTGCAGTCGTTACAGAGATAACTCTAATCTTGTTTCCTAAGAGACACTCACATCCCCTCCCTTTCTCTGAACCAAGTTTAGTAGTTCCTGATCTACCTGACCCCCTCCCACGCTCTGTTCAGCACCTTCGACTCTGCCTGCCCACTCAGGACTTGCTGTGATTCACTGTGATTCCTGATTCAGACTGTAGACAGAAGCACACAATACACAATACACAATACACAAACACTTGCTGTCGCTCTTGCACTCAGCCTCTTTATTAGCTAACAAAATTTTGAAATTGTCTGACCTTAACATATGTGATTCAGCAACAAAGGAAACCGTTACAACAAACACTTCACAAAGGAGAAAAAAACTGATACAATAAGATAAATATAAAATAATTAAATGTATACATTATGAAATGTTTACAATCTCCTGCTGTCTCTGGACTCACTCCTCTTGTGATGTGGGACAGGAACACACACTGTATTTTTGCCAGCCAGCTCTGATGCTCTTTTTAACCAAAGCAACTCACCAAGTTTGAAAACGATTGATCTGCAGACAGTCCTCTTTTTCTTTTTTAAAACTGGGGACTCAAATAGAGTTTATTTGAAATCTGGAGGCCTCCAAGTTCAGTCCAACAATTTGAGCACATCTGCCCAATTGTTTATTTCACAGCGTGTGGGAGGTCCGTTGATTGTACTCAAATGTTATCATTAGGGGCTGTGTGAACTGCCTGCATGCGATGAAATTCCAGTTTATCATAGACTGTTTTTAGATGGGAAGAGCCGTCAGTTGCTGAGGAATCTGGTGAACTTGATTCCTGGCGAAACAAAAATACAGGAATTCAGAAATTAAAAGAACTGAAGTGAGAGAGAATTATTTTTACAACATCTGATCTGTCTGGAACTACAGGATACAACAGACACTTTAAAGTGATTTTGCCATTCTGTCTTTCTGATGGACAAACCATTCAAGCTAAGTAGCATCAGCTTGAGGCTAGAGGCAAGTTAATATCAAAGCCTATCTTTCTAACATAAGGCTGTTGGCCAGTTAGTAGGGTAACTTTTCATTCTGAAAGTGTGAGTTACACTGAAACTAAAAAAGAATGTGTATCAGCCATGTTTGTCAGGGTTCGCCTGGGCGGTCTTATTTTGTTTATTTGGTATTTCCTGTTTTATTTTGGTAAAGCTTCAGTTTCCGGTTGTTCACTGTTTTTCCTCTTGACTTCCCTCTCCCCGTGTGCTCCTTCCATCTCCTGATTACCCTTCCTCCCGTAATGTGTTTCACCTGTGTGTGATTGTCTTCCCTCCCCCTGATGTATTTAGTCCCCGTCCTCCCTGCACTCGTCGCCAGATTGTCTTGTGTGTTTTTGCCAAGCTTTCCAGCGCTCCCTATCGTTTCGAGTATGACCCCTGCCTGGACTATTGGTTTTCGAGTTAGCCTTCTCCCTGTGGTACTTCTGCTTTCTTGGACTGTCTTACCGTGTAACGAACTTGGACTGATTAAACCGTTTTCTGATTCCCTATACTCTGACTCTGCGCCAGTGTCCTCCTCACTACTTCCACGTTCCCGACAATGTTGGGAAAATACAGTTTACCTTGTTGGGGTATAGCTAAGTAAGCATAGCTAATAACAGTATTGCTTAGGAACAGGATCATCATTATCATAAAACATTACCTAAGGTGTATGCATGTGAGCAACCACCAACCTCTGTTTTCACTTACCCCTATTTCAGTATAATGAACCTCTGTGTTCTCTGAACCTGTGAAGATACAAAGTTAAACATCAAAACTAATGAATGAAGCCAAAAGGCAAAAACCGTTAAATCAGGGAAAGGATGTATCTACGGAATGATGGTGAAAGCTGTTGATATGAGACATTACACACTCAAAACACAGTTTGCTGATCTGACCCCCAGGGGGAAACTGTTCTGCAATCTAGTAGCCTTGAACTCTGGGTGGGGTACAACCAAGAACCTTTGTTCTGGTGAGCTGAGAGGCCTCGTTCACCACAGATAAGTGTAGAAACTTAAACGGCTCCTTGAGCAATAATTAAGTGCATTCCAACTGTCTAGACATGAGGAGACAAAGCAATGACTGATTTGTTTGAGCTGTAAAAATGGGAAAGTTCAACTGAGAATCAAAATGACATGGTCATGTAATGTCAGTAATGTCAGTCCACCTCTTTGGTCCAGGCTGAAACACTCTCAGGGAATAGTTGATTAGGAACACATACTGATGCTGGGTAGGTCTGTAAGCATCCTCAGTTCTGCATGGGATTGATTGTCTGCTCCATGTTGCCATGACTGCATCACATCATTTCTGCAGATTTGACTGGGGAGGCTACTGTTCCTACTCTGAACATACATGTAATCAGTCATTTGATCACTTCAAAGTTACTCCTACACTTTGCTGTAGGTAAGAGGAAGTCACTGGATGAGTGTGTTACTCCAGAGTTGACACTTCGTAACTTCTGAATTGAATTTAGAAAAATACAGTCTTGTAAAACAAAGAAGTCCAGAAGTCAGAGGTTATCCAGTAAAAAAATACGGAAAACAAAAGTATGGTGATTGTCTGAGAAAATAAAATTATCATTTGGCAACAGCTTGGTGTTTTCGATGTGCAGCTTTGAATGTGAAAAACCCCAGAGGAAGCCAACGCCTTCAATGGTGTTGTTAACCCAGTGAGGTCATGTGCAAACAAATTAATCTCTTAGCTCCATTTACATTGGTAATGAAGTGATCCAGCCTTGGGGCTGAATACAGAGGCTTTTATAGAGAGTATCAGTTTTTTGCTGTTTGATGTTCTCACAATGTGACCAACCAGAACAAGGAACACTCTAAAAATATCACTGCTATTTATGGGGACAGTAAACCCTTCAAAGTGGGTCACTGCTATCAGAGATGAGAGATGCAGTATGTATATTACAGCATGATTAAGTGTAATTAGCTGAACATAATAAACTGCAATCGATCCATAATGTTTGAATGCATCTATGTCTATAAGGTCCAGGGTATACAGAGCAATCCTTAAGTTAAATTTCATACCTTTTTTACTACCTTCGGATTTTCTTTTAAAACCATCACGACACTGAGTTGCAAGTGTTAATCAGCGTCCTTATTAACGTTGACACAGATTGTGACATATATAACACTATACACAACAGAATAGATTTAGAGACTCACTGATCTTGACTTCATATTGTACAAATTTATTTCACTTTGTGAATAAAAATAAAACAAACTACATAAAATGTGCAATGAAGAGTACAGTTCCATGAGGCAGGCATTCACTGCACGAACTGCTGACGCATTACAAGCTGGCATCTGCTATATGAACTCTTGCTGATATCACTTCACAAACTGGCATCCACTACATGAACTGGTGGACTGCTATTACTTGATTTTAACATAAGCCTGTGCTATAGCCCTAATATGAACTCATGAGCAAAAGAATCTTATGGACAGTGTCTTAATTGCATGGCCTTTTCTTCAATAGTTTTCTCCATTTTAACCAGTTCCTCTTTTTTCTCTTTGTATCTCCTTCTGAGTGTATTGGATTTAGTGATAAGCTGGGCCATTTTTGACCCAGCCTTCCCCTCTGCCTCCTCGGCCAACTTGTTGGCATCATTTTCAAGGATGGCACAGACATCCTCCAGGACTCTGCATTGCTGTCTGAGCTCCTCTAGTTCTTCCTCTGCGGCCTTCCTCTTCACTGTCTGAGCAGCACTCTCCCTCTTTTTGCGTCAAGGTATTCAAGGTATAGCCTTTACTGGGACCTTGCTGAGGCCACAGAGGCCAGCAGGTCCTTGGTTAAAGGCACCTTGAGGACACCACCACAGCTACTGACACTGTCACATATTAACCTCAGTGCCTCCAAGGATTCACCTAGAAGATTACATGTTTCCACCTCCTTGTTTATGGAGAAGCCTCTCTCCACGGTGGCTTGTCCATGCGACAGCAGTAAAAGGCTCTGGCAGAACTTCAATAGGTCAGGGTAGGATGTGCTAAGCGCTGAGTGTAGAAACACATCCACGCGCTGCTTCACAGGCTGCCATGTCCCAAGAAGCGTTCATCTCTGCCCTCAAGAGAAAGCAATGACGTGAACTGCTGAATGATCACATCACCTAAAACATTGACACAGAAATTAAGGTAATTAATAGGTCATTTAAATTCAGTAGTCACTCATTTGTTATATTGTCTACATAGAGCTAAGAATGTGTAAGACTTTTTCAGAACTTATTAATTTGATAAAGCATTGACACTTCCTCACTGTTAAGAGGAGAATGCAGAAAACTATCTTGCTAATGAGAATTCTCACACACAACTTTAATCAATCTGAATAACCTATGCACTTTGACTGTCCCTGTACAATATTTTCTTACCAGCTGGGATGCCACCTGCCAGCTGCTTGCCCTGGAGGAATGTTTGCACTATGCTCTTCATCTGTCTGATGCACCATTCAGGATCTCTGTGCATCTTTGTAGGATCCAAACATGCAATCTGCCTGACCACTGGGAATTTCAGGGGGCTTTTCTCCTGTAGCTTCATAACCACCTTAACCAGGCCCTGCAAACATTTTCGCCTGAAGGTGAGCACAGAAAGCTCACCAACCTTGCATCCTGGGTTGCTCTGAAGTTCCTAACAAATGAGGAACATTAATGAATGCTCACTGCAAATGCTTTGGAAAATAATCTGTTTTACTTTTTTATCCTTATTCCTTATTATTATTTTCTTCTTCTTCTTCTTCTTCTTATTATTATTAGTAGTAGTAGTAGTAGCAGCCTAACCATTGTAGCAGTAGTAGTACTACTAAATGACAAAAGTTAATTTTACAACATGCATCCTGGTTCATTGTGCAGGGAACCCAAAACACGTCCATCTCTGAAAAAAAAAAATAGTATATCAAAATTACCTTGATGGCAGATTCAGCACCCAGGCCTATGTCTACACTCTTAGGGGAGACCAAGTTTTTTTCATCTGTTAGTTCTGTTTTGATCAGCTGCAGGGGTGTGAGGTCCTGGAGGAGCTCTCGCTGAACAAACCGCCTCAGTAAACTCTTAAAATGGCAAAACAAGCAGTTAGTAATCAAGCTATTTACATACAGATTCATCAAATGCAATCAATTCTATAGAATATTTGCAGTGATCATTACCATCTGCAGCTCAGTCAAATCTTTGACCAAGAAGGGCAACACTGGCTCATCGGTTTGGAATTTCGTCAAGAAGGGGTTGAAAGTCCTTGCAATTGCCAGAAAGAACTGGAGCTTTGCAATAATGAAAGGATCCTTTTGTGCTGCTACTATGGTGTCATATGAGGCTGTGCAGGGGACTTGGACCCTCTTTTTCTCTGCAGCATCCACATACGTCTTAATCACTGGCCAAACTTCAACTGCTCTCTCTGCTACAGGAATGTTTTCGACCCATCTATGGCCACAAAATGGTAAGGGAAAGCAGGAGGACCCTGTCAGGCTTGTGAAGTCTTCTCTCTTGGCAGGAACATTATGAAAGAGGAAGTGCATGGCTCGCAGAAGTTTTTCCAACTGCCACACAGTAAAGCCTGCCTTTAAAGCATTGTGGAGGGTGTGAAGTCCACAGCTTCCAACAGTGACAACCTGAGCAGCTCTTTCTGGAGAAGATCCACCAATTTGAAATTCACACTGGGGCCATCCATGCCAAGTGATAGTAGTTCCCTCATATTCAGTTGTGTAACACATTCCTGTGAATCAACACAGGAGAAAGTCTGTTAAAAATAATCATTCAGATACAGTAAAATAGATCTCAAAATTCACAAAGCTTGGCACTTGGGGCTAAGGAGAAGCATTACTGCATACACATTTGATTTCAAGTATTAGCTGGTATTTTAACAATGAAATTATTTTGTGGTGTTTTTTCCAACAGCAAAACTTGAGCCAAATATTACATGTCTATAACTGTGACAGGTTATTGAACTTAACAAAATACTAAAAACATGTTTTTTTTCTTGTACCTTGCAGCCATACCCCACAGGTTAATAAATGCAGGTAGGCCTACAGCTTTCATTCAAGTAACTGCAGACATTTGGCCAATTTAATCCTTTTGTGTAGCTAACCATAAATTTGCCAACATTGCCCTATAATACCTAAAATCTTTGTGAATAAATAACTCTTCACATAAGTGGCCACAGGACGGCGTCTAAGTAGGCCTATATAGCAAAAACATGAATATTAACTTACCTTGATGTAATGCAACAAATCATCGGCCCTTCCATGTCCCAAGAACTGAGATCCAAAGTATCTGGATTGGACACAGCCATCCTTCCAGTATCGAACATGGATGTCAAGCTGTTTTTTCTTTGATGCCTGATTGAGGCTTTCATCAAACATCAACACGAATGGCCCAGCCTTGTTGATGCCATCAATAAGTCGTTTTTTGAAGAACGATGCTAATCCAAATCTAATAATGTACCCGGTTTTGTCTTTACCACACGTGAATGACTTTGCGATGTCAGAGTCGGGAAACATTTCTTTAAAAAGCTCCGCAATTCCTTCGTTGGAGTTCAATGAGTGGAAACCCTACACTTCCTTCACTCTTGATGAGTGGCTACAACATCACCAATCCTAAACTATCTAATATCACAATCCGACAAACCTTTATTAAAAAGTTGTACCCATTTTCATCAAACAGAATATCAATTTTGCAATTCTTCTGCAAGAAAGAAGTTCAAAGTCTGAGATCCAAATTCTTCAAGTTTCCCATTGCACCAAAAGCGAAGGAAGTTCACTTTAAAATTCTTAATGGAGTATATCCCTCTTCTGAGTTTTTAAGAATTCGCTTTAATTTAGACCACAACAACTGCTGCTTTTGTGATGAGGATATAGAATCAACTGAACATTTATTTTATAATTGTAAATTTTCTAATGCCTTCTGGGAAGATTTGTATGATTGGTTGTTCCCTAAACTACCCTGTTTCCCTACTCTAAAAAAAGAAAATATTTTATATGGTATATCTGTAAAAGAACCGTCCCATGATCTAGCTATTAATGTCATTAAAATTGAAAATGAAACTGTATGGATTAGTAGAGGAACTCAACCTTAATGAAAGCCCTTAGCACCACCCCCCCTCCTTTTCTTTTTAGTTTGTTTCTTTTTCTACAGATGCTCTTTCAAAGCTTGTCTGTTATCTTGTAATGTTGTGCAATGTTCCTTGCCAATATGTTTGTACAATTGATATTAAATAAAGTTACTAAAAAAAAAAAAAAAAAAAAGTTCAATGAGTGGTTTAACTGCAGTGTTTAGACACCACAGAGCCTCCGCGCGCAGTGTTGGTGTAGCGCCCATAGTCACCCGCGGGTCAGACGTAGTTGCTGGAGCCGTAACGTTGGCTTGTCCCGTGGCTGTAGTTTGCGGTGGTGGTGGTGCAGCAGCACAGAAACCTATAATACCTCTAAACCACATTTAACACATTTAATGGCCTTAAATTTGGTAATTTTGATTTATCACCTTTTAATACTTTTTAAAACCCCGTGGACACCCTTAGGTCTCGATTTTAATAAAGGATTTACACTAGAAAAGTTCAGAGAGAAATATTTTAAAAATCTTTAGACAAATATATATGTTTAATGGGGCTCAATGTCTAATCAATCAGTGAGATTACAAAACAACAGAAAAAAGAAATACTTGCCTTGTGCTTGTGTGGTTCTCCTCTTGTTTTCATGTGTCTGAAGACACTTCCTCTTGATGATGCAGGCAATAAAAAGTATAATAATCAGAACAGACAGGATGGGGACTACAATTCTGATTATATCTGTCAAAACAAACAAAATAAACAAATAAATAAATGAACGAGTGAATCACGAATTAATCACAACAACCTTTAAAATATTATTTTAGAAACAATCTGCCAGAATTAGTCTTACAGTGTCTTTGGGGTTTGCTCAGTTCAGGGCAGAGCGTCTCGTCAACTGCACGAGTCTTGTTTTCAGCAGGGTTGGCTGCGACACATCGATACGAGGAGCTGAAATCCTTGTTCACAGTGAGAAGCAGAGAGAGAGCAGAGCTGATCTGATTCAGCGTCTCCTCATCTTTGTGCCACGACAGAGTCGTGTCTTCAGCGTTGTCCACAGAGCACTGCAGGGTGCAGCTCTCAGCGCTCACACTCAGTGAGACCACCGCAGGTGTGGGAACAGTCCCTGGGAGATTCAAAATGTATAGATGGGAAATTAGAGATTCTGAAGTCTCATTAAGTAAAACTGATGGTTCTACTTTCATTCCACTTTCTCTTTCTCATTCAGGCTTCGCCCTCTTATTGGAAGTGGGTGAGTTTCAAATGAACAGCTATCTCAAATATCATCAATGTATATTCAGGCACACAAACAACAACGATGCACCGTAACAGCCGTTAAAACAGCCACAACCCCCCCACACAAAACAGGAAATGCTCTTTAAAACTACACTGAGAAGCCTTTGCAGGCTGCAAGATAATATGTAAAAAAAAAAAAAAAAAAAAAAACCCATAACAACTGTAATATGAAACCAGCTGGACTTATGATGATCCAAAGTAAATTTTAGGCTTCAGAAACACAGTTTCCTTTAACTAAATAAATAGACCTGGTGCTGGAAGACAGGGACAGAGGGAACAGGAGTGGCAGCAGGCAGCCAAGGAGGAGCCAGGACATGACACAGGCCTGTGTCATGTCCTAAATCCATTTTAAATTCAATTCTATATTACTGATTTTAAAAGATGACCTGGGCAGCATATGGTCATGTTCTTTTAGGAGTGTGACTGAAAATGTGTCCTGGGTCACGCTGAAGGACAGTAGAAGATATTCAACTGATGTCCTCTGTGTAGGCAGAAGTAGGTGTAATTCAGGAGTTCAGCTGTGTCTTTATGTGGTGACCTGACAAAGCTGAAGCAGCAGATGTTGTTAGCTCCACCTGTGACCTCAGCCATCCACAACCCATTAACTCTGCTGCTCAGGCTGCAGCGATGGCAAAATGTTGAATAAAAAAACAACAGAAAAGTTAACTCACCATACACTGTGAGTCTATAAACTGAAGATGTGCTAATGGCATAATCCCCTGAGTCATTCCTCTGTAGTCCAGTGAGAGTAAAGAGTCCAGTGCTTTGGTCCCAGATAAGTCTGTCCTGATAAATGTCCCGTAGTGTGATTTTCTTATTTGTCACTTGAGCGATAACATTTGGTCCAAATAAAATGAATCCATTGTCCCTCACAGCGTGAGGTATAGTGATGTTTCCTCCTTCAGTGGCTGTCAGGATCTTCCTCACTTCTGCAGCAGATGAACTCAGTACTGTAAAATACAGCATGATACAACAGTCAGGCTCAGATGGAGGCTGTTAGCAGAGCAGCAGCTTCAGTCCTCTGTCCAACAGGATGCATTCAAGTTAAAGAGTAAAGAGTAAAAGTCAAGCTGCACTGATTCAAACAGGAGCGTATTATTTCTGTCAGATGACTGAGGAGCCTCTTTGTAATTCTACTGTATGTGAGCAAATCATTTTCCTTGAATCTTTTGATTTGATTGTTGTATCTTTAGGTGTTTGTTGTTTTATTCCCGGTTCATGGCAGCATTTCTGTTCTCTGCTGTGGGACCTTTGGTTTATCCCTTTCAAGAATGAAATGAATGAAAAAACATTGTTTTTGTTATTCATGACTCATTTTATCATTGTTATTAAACTCTTGTTTTATTCTGTACGATCATTGTTGTCAATATGTTTAAGGTCTGTTTAATTGTATATAAGCTCATTTAAATTTAAACCTGAACAACCAGGATTTAAACACACAAAGTACCTGCTCTGTGCAGGTATCCTTGCTGCTGATGGCTAAAGGTGTTTGACTGAAAATAAAAACCCTCACACACTCTTCCAGCAATCTGAATGATAAAACCAGGATTAAAGGACCAGTTTGCTGCTGCGTAGGGCAGATGATCAAAGATGGCCGCTGTAGAATTCAGCAGCCTCATTGTCACGACAGCTCTGGACACACCTGTCTCACATCAAGCTGTGTATTGTAAGCAGATATGTTTTCCCCATAAACAGTTGGAAGGAAAAAAATCTAAATTAACATTAAACATAGTAAAGGTAAATGTCCAACTGAAGCCAGTTTTGACTTATAATGGAGATAATGTCCCTATGCTGTGTTCCCTAGAAGTGCTGCTTCTGATGGTTTTCTTTAAAACTGTTGCACAGACTAAATAACCACAGAGAATTTCCATTTTATGGACAAAGACGCTCCTGTTTGACTTTTTTTTTTTTTTTTTTTTTACTTTTTTTTAAAAATTACTTTCTTATTTAAAGTTTACATAGCGTATATTCTCGACGTTTTGTTAAATCCCATATTACTGGATTTGGTTCTTTAAGACATTCTAGCAGCTGCGCCATATTATAGAAAGAGACAGAGTTATGTGACCGCAGCTGTCTAAAAGAAAACAGCTGAGAAACATTTAAGAGTTGAAGAGAGAATGATCCACATTCAGGACTCTCCCAACAAAACTGTCAGAAACGTGATGCACAAACACAATCAGTTGTGTAGTAAATGACTTACCTGTACAGAAGAAAACCACCATCCGTGCGTCCATCATAGAGCTTGGATGGAAACTGGCATCGTTTTCTTTTCCTCCTTCCTCTGAAAGAAGCCGCCACTGAGTCCGGCAAGAATTAACTTCCACCGCGAAACAGCGTTAGCAACCGAAAACCAAGCGTTGGAAAAAAACTAGTAGTGAAGAAGTAGAGAGAACAGTACAGAACAGACAGAGAGAAACAAAGTCAGGAGGGTGGAGCCTGTTTTTTTTTTTTCTCGTTACAGTAATTTAGTTGAATGGAACAAAGGGAGTAATAACGGATTTTACAGGAAAGAAGAAATAAATCACACTTAAGTATTTGTGTAGGTCACTGAGGGGAACAGTACAACAAAACTGTAATTACAATGATGTTTTGATAATAGGGGAAGGTGAGGTAATGTGAGACATCGGGTAATGTGAGACAGCCCCTGTATCTAGGCAATGGAACACATTTATGGTCATGTGACCATGATGTTTTCAAGCCCCTCCTATTTCCCCCTGGCTATGAAGAACCTCATGGTGATTTGTTAAGCATGCTTTTTTGATAAAAATGTTTTTTGCATGTAAAAGTAAAATTTCTTCCTGTCAACTTATTCAACGATTGTGTCAAAACAAATTGATTCAGGGAGAACAACTTATATCATCCATGTTCATGAACTACCATCATATAAAACTCTGTGATTGATGCTAGTTGAAGGTTAGCCTCATTTCAGAATTTAGGTGGGATTTTCCCATATAACCGAGATATTTTCCCTGATGAAGCGTTTGCACCATCCATGGTGTCAGACCAGCCAAACCCTGAGCCTGCCACTGCAGACGATCCACATGGTTCATCCACTTCAGATGGTCCACACTCTGTAGATGATCCAGATGGTCCACACCGTGCCGATGATCTACCTGCGGGTATCCCACCCGCTGAAGCTACTGTACTCGCTGATGCTAATCCATCTTTTTCATCTCCTACACATGGATGTGCCTCCCCAGCTTACTCCAATGTGCCATATGATTCCAGCCAACCTGGGTATGTGTCTCCTCCTGAAATCTTACCACATCCAAAATGTCCTCCCAGAAAACAAACCAAACGAAAACGCGTGAAGCCATACTGACTGATATTCCAGAGAAGCAGGCAATCGAAAAGGCCCATGAAGAAAGACAAAAGAAACTGGCAGGTAAACGGCAAACTATCAAAGAAAAGGGAAAGCCGAAAAAGAAAGCATCCAAAAAGAAGATCATAGTTAGCAGCTCTGAGGAGAGTGATGCCCCTGTCACACTTGATGATGGTCCTGACAAAGAGAGCTCTGAGGATGAGAGAAGTGATCCAGGAAACACAGATCTATTCGTGGGTGACTTTGTCATAGTAAACTTTGCAACAAAAACCAGGAGCGTCCATTACAAAATAATTGCACAATTTCTCAGAAGAATCCCAGGAAACACAAAAGAGTGGGAAAGACCCACATTTGCTATCAAGGAAAATTATGTGTCACATGTTCCTATAAAGGATGTGATGAAGAAGCTGCCCCAACCTAAAAGGCGTGGAGGAACCACACGGAGAGAGCAACTCCTTAGCTTTCCCTGTAACCTTTATGGCTGGAATATAGGGTAAGCTTAGAAGGGTGTGGATATGACAGGAGCCTGATGTTCTAATCCAGGTGGGACTTGTCATGTGTTCTGAGTCCAAGGCTGTTCTAGCTGGCTCTTAGGGGTCCTGTGTTCTGACCACCAGACTGAGTAATAGCTGGCTCTGGATCTTTGGATAGTGATGCATGTTAGTGTCTCTTGCACTCTCATGGCCTGATAAGACTAAATACTGGAAAAAATACTTGTTGCATTGAGGTTTGTACCTGTTGAAGACAGAGCAGGAAAAACACTCCTACATCCTGGCATTAAAGGGGAGAGAAGGGGAGCTCATAAAGACAACGTTTAGAGCTACTATAGCTCCACCTGCTGCTGGAGAACATGAAATACAACAATATTCATCCAGAGAGGCTGCTAAGTTTGGTTGTAACAGTTAAAAGGTGACAATGGTTGGAATCTGATTATGAGACAATGGCCCCTGGACATAGATAAGTAAAGCCCCCCCCACTCTCCTATAAAGGACCCCCAGAGTGAGAGAGACACAAACCACTGTTGTGCCAAATGTAGTTACATACTACTACCCCAGCTACACATGGGGTAGTTTTGCCTGTCTTTGTAGTATTTTAACTGAGCCCTCTAACTGCCCTCCCCCGAAAGATTACACTGGCCTCCTGGAAAACTTCTGTTGCTGATGAACTCTGAAAGACTCTGAATGGACCTGAAGAAGCTTGCTGTCTTAGTGACATGACATCTTCAAACAAATCTGTTATAGCCAGGACTCAGCAACAGATGAATGGATAAAAATCCCTTTGTAGGAACAGGACAGGCAGAGGCAGAACTGCAGGTGTTTCCTGGGAGACAGGTTGGAGCTGCTGGCATTGTGTTCCTGAGACGGTGGAGCATGGCAGGGATCCTGCAGATGGCCAGAGAAGCCAGAGAGGTACAGAACATGGTGAGTCAGGAGGAAAGGCACAGACATACCTGCAGCACAGGTGAGGCTTCCAAATGGAAGGAAAGGCAAGAGCAACACAGAACAGTTTAAACTACAAGGTAAGTCAGCCAAACACTACTGTACTACAGAGAGAGGTCAGATGAAGTGGCAAAGAGTGGAGGGAGGAGCTGGTCTTTAAAAGGTGGGGTGATGATGTAATTGTGATCAGGTGTGTAGGTGGAATGAAACACACACACACACCTACACACTTACACACCTACACACCTACACACCTACACACCTACACACCTACACACACACAGACACACAGACACACAGACACACACACACACACACACACACACACACACACACACACACAAAGTGAATAAGTGCATTCCCAAAATGTAGAAGTATTTTTTTAAAGTTTGTTTAGGTTTAAGCTGAGGTCAGAGGAACATCACTCAGGGTTAAGACAAACCAGCACTGACTGTCAGTAGTGGACAGAAGTCTCCTGGGTTGTGACTTGATCTCCTCTGTGAACTTTGAGCCCAATGAGAATATCTTATGAAATGGTAAAAGCATGTTGTTTGGGACATTTGTTGAAATGACTGACTCTGCCAACACACCAGCGTACTGTAACTGTGACCTGCTAATGCTGAAACAAATCAAACTACTGATAGTCAACAACATGAGAGTTCTGGGGCAGTGAGCTGGACTCTGGACTGATAGGAGGATTGTTAAAGGAAGGCTGTAGAAAGGCCTGAAACAGCAGCTCAGTGACAGAGGTGCAGTGAGGAGTGGATGAGCACAGGAGAAACGGGAGTCGCTTTGTCTCTAACTGTGACGAACCTGCAGCAGTGGAGTTTCACTGTTTCTCTGGAAGGAAAGATTCAGCTGAGCTCATCAGAACTTTCTCAGCGGTGCAGCAGAGACGCTGTGGAACACTGGTGAGTACAGCTGATAAAACTGAGTGTTTTAACTCGCCAACGTTAACACAAAACTTCAGTTTGCCTCAGACAGGAAGTTCCTCTCTTCATTTCATAGCACACCCTGTCAAACTGAGCTTATCCACTCATCTCATAAATGACTTCTTTGATTGAGTTTTAAGCAAATAAGGAACAGTTGCGTAACAGCGATTACGCTTTTTCACACTTTTGTTCTCAGTGTGTCGACATGGCCGCCGCCAGCTGTCTGCTGACTGAAGATCAGCTTATGTGCTCCATCTGTCTGGATGTGTTCACGGATCCAGTCACCACACCGTGTGGACACAACTTCTGCAAAAACTGTCTCACGCAGCACTGGAATACTGACCGACTATGTCAGTGTCCCATCTGTAAGAAGACTTTCTACTCAAAACCTGAGCTGCAGGTCAACACTCTAATCTCTGACATGGCTCATGAGTTCAGACAGAAAGCCAGAGACAACGCTGGCCCAGAGAAGCAAGCTGCCAAACCGGGAGGGCCTCCCTGTGACTCCTGCTCTGGAACCAAAAAGAAAGCCCTGGTGTTCTGCCTGGTGTGGATGTATGTCTATGCACATTTAGTGCACAAGCAGCACGGCGCTCCTCTGAACGGAGGAAAGATGGCCAAGCTGGTGATGACAGAGGATAAAATTCAGCAGATGATCCAGAAGATTCAACTGAAGATTGAGCAGATCAGACACTCGGTGAAGCTCAGTGAGAAGGATGCAGGCAGAGAAATAGAAGATGGTGTCCAGGTCTTCACTGCTCTGAAGGAGTCTGTTGAGACAGTCCAGGACAAGCTCATCAAAACCATCACAGAGAAGCAGAGAGCATCAAAGGAGCAGGCTGAAGGCTTCATCAAAGAGCTGGAGCAGGAAGTCTCTGAGCTGAGGAAGAGGAGGACGGAGATGGAGCTGCTCTCTGCGACTAAGCTGGAGGAGACGCTCACCGCAGAGATGAAGAGGGAGATGTCCAAGCTGCTCGCCAAGGCCGAGCTGAAGAGGGTCCAGCGTTACGCAGTGGACGTGACGCTCGATCCTGACACAGCCCACCCCTCGCTCGTCATGTCCGGCGATTTAAAACAAGTGAGTCATGGTAATGTAAGGAAACAAGTCGCAGACAACCCAGGGAGATTTGACTATTGTGTTATCAGCTTAGGAAAGCAGGGGTTCTCCTCAGGAAGGTTCTACTTTGAGGTTCAGGTGAAAGGGAAGACTGAGTGGGATTTAGGGGTGGCCAGAGAGTCTATCACCAGGAAGGGAGATGTCATTCTGCAGCCTCAGAGCGGTTACTGGACGATATGGTTGAGGAAAGAAAATGAGTACAAAGCTCTTACCAACTCAGCGGTCCCTCTCCATCTGAAGACCAAGCCTGAGAAGGTGGGAGTGTTTGTGGATTATGAGGAGGGTCTGGTCTCCTTTTACGACGTTGACACCGCAGCTCTGATGTACTCCTTTACCGGCTGCTCCTTCACTGAGAAACTCTACCCGTACCTCAGTCCCAGTCTTAATCATGATGGTAAAAACTCTGCCCCTCTGATCATCACCCCTGTTAATCACACTGAGTAGAAGAAGACTGAGCAGAGAAACCTCAGTGTTGTGTTTGGTCCTTTTTTTTCCTCTGATGTGTCTCATTGATCTCTGATCAGTGCAGCAGCTGTCTGCAACCGTCCAGAAATAATGTCACAGAGAAGCTTTGGGAAAAGTCAACACATACTGTATATGCACTTTGTATTGTCTGATCATTGTGTGTGTGTTTGTGTGTGTGTGTAATCATTGTGTGTGATTTTGGCACAGTTACCTCAGAGAAACTTATTAAATCTACAGAATGAAAGGTTTCCTGTCTGATTGATTTGATGGTGCCCTCACTGCATCACAGACACGCCTCTACAATGTCAAACGTGGACGTCAGACAATCATCCTGACTGCTGCAGGTCAGAGCGGCAGGGTGGACCTGCAGCAGAGACGTCAGATATATGAGAGAAGGCTGAACACATTCTGACTGTTTTTATACGATGAACCAAACAGGGTGAGTCTGTTAGCTTTAATGCTAAAGTTAAAGAAGATCTTTTACTAGCACAACATAGAATAACAGCAGGTTGTGAATTCATTATTTAACATGGATGAATAACATCTCTGGCCACAACGTAGTTTTTTTTTTTGTTAGAAACTTTATCATTCAGTTTCCAGTGAAAGTTTTACAGATGTAGAAATGTTAGACGTGTATTTGATGCTGTCAGTGTTATTCGTCATCAGTCATTAATCCATATACAGATCATTAGGATGTAAATATCATCCAACAGCTGCAGCCTCATCTAGTGCGACTGAAAATCAGAACAATGCAACAGGGAAGTTTCATTCATTCTTTATTGTTTTTTTTCTTGTATTAATCATTCATACTCCAGCATTTATTTTGCAATATTTACACTTTGCTTTTCTTATCAAAGGTTTTGATGCTTTCTCTCTCCCATACCAGCACCTGTGATCACCTCTTTCCCACCCTCCCCTCGTAGATAAGAAGACAATGTCACAGAAGGCTCCTCTCTCACAGACGTCTGGAGGAGGTCCTGCCTTCCACAGGGATGGGAAACGGCGATGGGAAAGAAATCCACATTTAAAAAACTGAAATGTTGAGTTAGAGGTCATAGCTGTTTGCTACGTTGCTCACATGGCTTCAGACACTGCACACCGTGGATCAACCCACATGATTCTCCTCCACAGACGGAATCTGTCCATCAGGATGAAGGTCAAGCTGGGAGAAAGCAATAAATCTAGTAATGGCATTTAATTCAGTTTCTTGTTTAGAAACAGTTTTTTTTAGCAACACAAGGGAAACTTCAAATCATTAGAAGTGACACAGCGATTATTCAAAATGTGTGTTTCCACAGTCACTGTGCAGTGTTTGGGCCAACAGAGCGAGAAAACGGCTACAACATGAACAAACTGATGCAGCTTTTAGAATAATCCTTTTCATCACGTCACCAGGGTTGGACCAGTGGCAGACCAGCAGAGGGGACTGGTTAGGTGATGACAATATTCTTTATCTCATCAAAGAGCAAGTGTACAAGGGTTTAAAATTCATTACGTTTCACACTCAGATAAGTCTACCATCAAATTCCTTTTCCAAAGAAAAGATGAGTTCAGCTTCAAATCAGCTTCACTTCTGTACACAATGAAAATCAAAACAAAAAAAAAAGACAGTGTATTTAAAAAAAAAAACTGTCTCTGTAAACCAATTGTAACAAAAAGGGTATAATTACTACAACATACATGTACAAAATGAAAAAAAACTATAATAGTGTCAAGATAATGCTAATGGTGTAACTACATTACATATTAAAAAGCAATAAAGACGTTACAGGTACATGGAGTACCGTCATCAATCGTCACCAGAGTTACAGGATGATGTGATTCCCTCAGAGTACCCAGATAATACCCTCAACTGGGAGCACGTCGGCACACACACACACACACACTCTAGTAACAAGGGGTCATTTACAGACCGACCCACAGACTGGGCAGCGTGTTCTCAGTGGGTGGATGTTGTTGTTGTTCTTGTGTGCTCTCCACTTCTCTGCCTCAGGCTCAACATAAGACTCTTGGTGACATTTTGTCCTGAAAATGTTAAAATGGAATAACAATCTAAAAGAATGAAATGTCCTCATGGGACAGAC
Source organism: Toxotes jaculatrix (assembly GCF_017976425.1). Classification (NCBI taxonomy): domain Eukaryota; kingdom Metazoa; phylum Chordata; class Actinopteri; family Toxotidae; genus Toxotes; species Toxotes jaculatrix. Next base: position 26,846,630 of record NC_054397.1, on the reverse strand, counting down.
ACATAGTGATAAACGTCGACTGGCTGATAACAGCAGCTTATCTGCATACTACAGTACCCATTAGCCTCGGCGGCCACGAGACAGAATTTCAGGCTCCAGTGATTGGATGTTTCTTGCTGAAATGCACCTTGAGAGTCCGTCTCGTTTCTTACTTTTACCAGAGCTTGTACCTTCAGCTGAACCGGGGATTTTCTAACACAGCTCTTAGTATTTTGTACCGATGAGTTTACCAAAGTCCAAGACTGAGTGAAGTAACCCTGTCATGGGAGAAATAAATGGAACCAGGGGCAGCTGAAATCACTCCTCAGACTGAGGAGTAGTAACTAAGAGGAAATTCATTAAATGTCTTTGTTGCATATAAAGAAATAAAGAAATTTTATGTCATAGTTGACAGTATGATGGTAAATGGTAGTCTGCACTGTGCAGACCTCCCTCGTCCTCTCCATCCTCTCCAGCCTTCCAACACTCTGCTCAGTCTGAGGGACTCTTTGTTCATCTGTCGTGGGGTTTTCACACAGACACTGAAGCTCATTCAGCTGGAACTAACCACCGAGGCCTCGAAGCAAAGCCTCAGCTCTTAATTCTGAACGATCCCCGATATGCTCACCTTCATCAGATCTTTCCACTGGTGTCCCACTGCTGATAGGATACAACAGCATCTACATCCAGTGGAACCAGGTGAACCATCATAAGGGACAAAAGTAAAATAATAAAAATCCATGTGTAAATACTGGTACCTGTGTATCTAAGGTTAACTTGTACCACAGTGGCTCAACAGTAACAGGCCCCAATGACGAGGCCTTAGTTTGGTCTTATGTCGTCTCACACACAATCATAAACACATGAACCCATGGATTCAAAAGTAAGAGGTAAAGTATGGAATGGCGTTAAATGAGGATTATAGTAATGATAAAAAGTAACACAGGTGGATAACTCAAAGTAACCGTTGGATTTGTTCCAGTAGCGCAGACGGAGGTGTAGTTCATCACAAAAACCACAAGAGGGAGCAACAGCACTACACTTCCCCCGCACACAGGCAGGTGGTTTGAACAGAACCAGCACACAGTCTGTCTCTGTCTCTCTGTCTCTGTCTGTCCGTCTCTCATCACTCTCGGTTTCCTTGTTTTGTGTTGATAGCTAAAGTACCTGAACTGTACCATACAAGTTAGTTTTACTCTGCTCCTATCCTACGCTACATTCATGCACCATCCTTCTTTCTGCTACATTATTCCTGTCTTCTTCCGTCCAACAACCTCCCCCACTGCTCCGTCTCCTTCTCTTTGTCCTTTCACTCCCAGTTTTTATTGAACTGCTCTAACTTTTTACCATCTTTAAATGTTACTCTTTCTCTCAGTTAAGTAAACTTGTTTTTGTCCTAAATGTTAGTACCGATTCATTCTCACTTCTCCACATTTAGTACGTAGCTGTTTAGTAGCTCGGACCAACCAAGAGTGCCATCACTTCTCCTCCTCCTCCTCCTTTGCACTGCTCTTCCTTTCTGTGGTGCTGCTCCCTCAAACTCCTACATCTGTTGATGTGCTTGCTGTGAAACCTGTGCAGTTTGGACAGACTCACACTGACAGGTGAACCCAGCAGTGACTCCATCTCATCCTGAAAAGTGGTTACCTCTGCAAAACAAACTGAATGTCTTCTATAACCCCACACGTCCCCCTGCACCCCTTCTAAGTGCTGGCAGAGAGAGTCTTTCTGTGGGGTTAGGCCCACTCCTCTTCCTTCCACTCCTCGTTCACTCTTCCACCCTTAACTGCTCTCTCACTGATGTCTCCTCCTTCTCTGCTGGTCGTTTATCCTTTCACTTTTCCACCAGTCCGTCATCCTCTGTGATGCCCTGAGCTCGGAGCTCTTCCAGGACATTGTCGAGGTGTCCAGGGTCGGGGAAGCCGTGGCCCGTCAGGTTGGAGCCAAACTCTGTCTTGTGGTGAACCTTGAAGAGAAGGAGAAAGTTGTCTCTAGTTTCAGTGACAACAAATCTGATGTGTGTGTATCACAAACTACAGCCAGTCGAGCTCATTCTTAAATTACAGTCTACTGTTACGGAGTGTGTACCTCGTTCCAGATGACGGTGTCAGACTCTCCTGTAGTGCTTGAAGTACCAACTGAGAAGATCAACCTGCGGTCCCACGCTACCAGGAGCAGTCTCAGTACCTGGTGACATTTTATTAATACCTGAGTAACACTGACGTACACAGGCTGATAGGTGTCTGTAAGAGGACAGTGGACTGTGTTTACCTTGCGTCCTTTCTCGCTGTCTGGGAGGTAGCAGTGTCGGGGAAAGCCTCTGGCAGTGTAGGGCTTCCCGGGGTTCGGATGCTCTGGTCCCTGGAAGGAGAAGGGGAAGAGGGGGAGGATTAACGTCATGACAACGTAATGAGAATAAAACAAACGCTGCTGTCAGCCCAGTTCTTCCCGAGCACCTGAATGCCTGGTGGTATGTTGTAGATGATGCGTATGGTTTTGCAGTCAGGGTGCCCCGGCAGAGAATGGGGGATGACGTGGTACTCCATCTTCCCTGCTGGTTGGTTTCCTGTCTTTACACCGTAGATGGTTTTACACGTGGGACACTGAAGACTGAGAAGACAGGCAGAAATCCATTGATTATAGAGCTTATTTTCTTAAAACGTGTGAAGGAATGAAGAGGAGCGTCCCATGTCTCCAACCTACCTGCCGTCCTTGTTGCCATTGTTATACATGGCCACCAGACACTGGAAATGGTACTGGTGTCCACACTGTGCCAGTCGCCCAACTGACTCTGCCCTGGATACGGGCCCCACCCCTGGACCTTTGTATCCAGATGGACCCCCCAGTGGCTCCATACAGATGGTACAGTCCTAGGGAAGACAAGAAAAACAAACCATTATATTTTTACCATTATTATGTATCATGTGAGTCATCACATGAACCCATGCCATACCTCCTCTGGTGGACTTTTTACTTTCTGCAGGTACTTCTTCACCACCTCCTCTGGAGTTTTACCTGCAGACACAGAGAGAGGGAACAGAGAGGAACGATGAATGGATGAAATACAAGCCCAGCCTGTTAACATGTGTGTGAGACACCTGCTGGTGGGAATAACGGCAGAAACAGTTTTGATGCTCACCCTTGCGAGCTTGTTTCTTTGTGGTCTTCCTGCAACAGTGGCCGAAGCCTGGCACCGGTTTGATGTCGCTCTTGCTGACAGGTGGAGGATGCAGCACGAGTTTAGGAGGCCTGGTCAGACACACGGGCAGAGCGGCAGCACTCATCAGGATTCCTGTGATCCCTGAAATACAGAAGAAAAAATGGATTTGTTAGAGGAGTGAAACTCCAAATCAAAGTTTCTTCCTCTGTAAAATTCTTTGACCGGTGGTGGTCTTTGGTAAGTGAGTGTATGCTCTTACCCGCCAGTGCAGGGTGAACAGGACTGGATCCATTGAGGTTCTTCACTGGGACAGTGGGCACACTGCAACAGAACACACACACACACACACACTGTTTAGTTCAGTGTGTTTCCAGACTTCCTCACAGGTCTACAATGGCTCTCAGATCAGACATGAGAGGCTGGGAAATCAGGAGACTTCACCTCACAGATACTCACTTTGAAAAACTGATGACTGTCATTGTTACAGGCAGAGGTCACAGTTAACAAAACCAAAAATTCACACAAAGACAAAAAAAGACAACAGGCAAATGATATCGGCTGAAGAAACCAGTATCCTGTCAAATCAGTATTTTAAAGAAACTTCCAAAAGCAGGTTCTCCCTTTGTTTTCTCTCTCTCCTCTTTCTGTTTTGTATCTCTCCTTCCACCCCTCCTTTTCGTCGGTTTGTATCTGCTCGTCTCACGGCGTACTACATTGTCTGCCGGCCGCAGAGCGTATGAATGACTAGGCTGAGCTGCCTGTGTGTGTGTGTGTGTTTATGAGAGCTAATCCATGGAGTTTCCATCTGCTCACGGAGCTCAAAGAGATGGACGTCATACAGCTGCTCGCGGGGGATTACCTGCCTCGTCACAAAGCCCATCATCATCATCATCATCTCTAATTGACAAACACACTTGCATCACACAATCACACAGGCAGATTCAGATCATGGGTATTTCAATCTCACAGAATTATGTAGGATTTTGCAGAATCCAGGGTATGTGATGATAGTGATCTGCATATTTGTTTAGTTCTTTGTTAGACGTAAGCATGTTGTGTAAAGTCTGGATATTCAGAAATACACATTAGTGTAAACACACTGATCAGCCACAGCATTAAGTCCAGTTACTGGTTTTAATGCTGTGTCGGATCAGTCTATGTGCATTCAGAGTTTTTCCTCCTGTGTATCTGAGGACAGCTGATCATTAACTACACGTGCATGTGCCAACACAGACTCTCAGCTCAGTGTCAGGTTAGTCTGAACATTACATTACAGACTGAACAAAAACAAAACAAGCACCTCCTTCGAGCCGGATTTGAACCAGCGACCTAAGGATACCGGCACTCGCCACTACAGTCCTCCGCTCTACCAACTGAGCTATCGAAGGGGGCAGCAAAGCAATGCTTCACACAACTCCCAGTGCAGTCACTGGTATAGACAGGGTTACGGGCTCTACTGAAGGGCAGGGTGCAGCGATGATCTGTTGTCTTCTGTTGTTGGTTTAGCTTTAACAGGCTTTCTGTCAGTGCACTAAGCGGCTTTCACTTAACCTCACTCTGCAACACATGACAACACGCTAGTGGATGACTCACTTGGGTGTGTGTGTGTGTGTGTGTGAGTCTGCGCTAGTGTGGATTACGGAAAGAGTCTGAGGAAATGAGTGTGTGTGTGTGTGTGTGTGTGTGTGTGTGTGTGTGTGTGTGTGTGTGTGTGTGTGTGAAATGAGGTGTTAGTTCACACACTTCAGAGAAAAAGCAAAGTGTGTGTAGAAAAAACAGTAAACAAACAGAATGAGGGGTAAACAACAGAAATTACTGATGACAGACGTCACAAGATGATGCTGGTAATTATCATACTAATCATTTTAGTGCTATCACGCGACAGGGTGAAGACAGATTAATAGGACAAAGGCAAACACTGATGGTTTCCCT